>NW_027195179.1:250000-255000 GCF_038502225.1 Cherax quadricarinatus
TGCTTGACAGTAGGGGTTGCAAGATCCTGTACGAGGCACAAGTACGCTCACACCTTGAGTATGCTCCACTTTCTTGGTTTGCCTGTCCCCCCTCTCATCTGCGACTGCTTGACAGAGTAGAGAACAGAGCAAGACGTCTCATCTCTCGCCTGGACCCATCCTGGATGGATCTGTCATTTCAGCAGAGCCTTCAACATAGGAGGGATGTGGGTGGCCTTACTGTTATGTACAAGGCCAATATTGTCAAAATACCACACTTGGATCCACTTCGAGGACAGCGCGAAACAAGCTTTTATGCCACAAGACGGGCAGAAAGCAGCAACTTCACTCTGGCTGTACCCTTCTCCAGAACATCACTCCATCTGAGATCATACATACCCAGGATGACTCGAGTATGGAACACATTCGTACAGCATAATGATGTCAACGAGATAACGTCAGTTGAACAAATGAAAATGCTGGCCCACAGATGGCTCCAACTTCATCCTGTTCCCTACTTGTATGTCTCATAACAATAAAAATGCTTTCAAATGAGCTGATGTAGGTAACAGCTCTTAGCTTGTCAATAAAGTTAGGAATCCTTAACCTGTAAATAGCTTGTCAATAAACCTAGGGATCCTTAACCTTGTCAAACCATGTGTAAAAAAAAAAAAAAAAAAAAAAAAAAAAAAAAAAAAAAAAAAAAAAAAAAAAAAAAAAAAAAAAAAAAAAAAAAAAAAAGAGAGAGAGAGAGAGAGAGAGAGAGAGAGAGAGAGAGAGAGAGAGAGAGAGAGAGAGAGAGAAAATCCATATTATATCCCATAGTTTCAGAAGGAGCAGTCTAGATAATAATAATAATAATAATAATAATAATAATAATAATAATAATAATAATAATAATTAGATAAACGTAAAGTTTTCGTTGGATTTATGAGTTTGGAAAAGGCACACTATAGGGAAGCAATGTGGCATTTGTTGCAAGTTTATGGAATACATGGTATGTTACTGAAAACAGTTAATAGTTTATTTACGAGGATAGTGAGGCTCAGGTTAGGGTATGTAGGAGAGAAGGGAGATTATTTCCCAGTAAAAGTAGGCCTTGGACAAGAATGTGTGATGTCACCATGGTTGTTCAATATATTTATAGATGGGGTTGTAAGAGAAATTAATGCTCGGGTGTTGGGAAGAGTTGTGGGATTAAAAGATAAAGAATCTAACACAAAGTGGGAGTTGTGACTGTTGCCCGTTTGCTGATGATACTGTGCTTTTGGCAGATTTGAACAGAAGATACGAAGGTTGGTGAACGAATTTGGTAGTGTGTATAAAAGAAGGAAATTAAAAATGAACACAGAAAAGAGCAGGGTAATGAGAGTAACAAAATATTTAGGTAATGAAAGATTGAATACTAGATTGGAAGGAGAAAATATGGAGGAAGTGAATGTATTTATATATTTTTGAGTAGACTTGTCGGCTGATGGGTCTATGGAAGGCGAGGCGAACCATAGAACTGATAAGAGGAAAAATGTGGTTTGTACATTGAGTCATCTATGGAGATAAAGAATGTTATCCATGGAGGCAAAAAAGAGGAATGTATGAGAGTACAGTGGTACCAACACTATATGGGTGTGAAGCATGGGTTTTCAACGTTGCAGCAAGTAGGAAGATGGAGGCACTGGAGAGGTAGTGTCTAAGGACAATGTGTGGTGTGAATATTATTCAGAGAATTCGTAGTTTGGAGATAAAGAGGTGCAAGGTTACTAAAAATATTATCCCGAGGGCTGAGGAGGGGTTATTGAGGTGGTCTTAACATTTAGAGAGAATGGAACAAAATAGGATGACTTGGAGGGTATATAAATCTGTAGAGGAGGGAAAGTGGGGGAGGTGTCGTCCAAGGAAAGGTTGGAGGGAGGGGGTTAAGGATGTTTTACTGCATACGAGGGGCTTGGACAACCAACAGGCGTGTGTGTGAGCGTGCTAGAAATGAATGAGTGTGAACAAGTGACCTTCATGACTTGACGAGCTGTTGGAGTATGAACTATGTAACATTTATGAAGGGATTCAGGGAAACCAGTTAGTGGGAAGTAGAGATCCCGCACTCTGAAGGATGGGTAGGGATGATGTAGTTTTAAACTATAGTTTCGGCGTCCCTCCAGCAAGACAGTGACAGAGTGATGGTGAGAGTGTTTCTTGTTTTGCTGGGTCACACTACCTCGGTGGGACACAACTGGTGTTTGAAAAACAAATATAATAATAATAATAATAATAATAATAATAATAATAATAATAATAATAATAATAATAATAATAACAACAACAACAACAACAATAATAATAATAATAATAATAATAATAATAATAACAACAACAATAATAATAATAATAATAATAATAATAATAATAATAATAATTTGTTTCTTAGAACACACCTGCACTAAAAATTATATTTCAAACGTTCACGATTACTAGTGCCGTTCTTCACGTTCAAAAACGCAAGTGCCATTCCTCACGTTCACCAGCACAAGTGTCGTTCCTCACGTTCACCAGCACAAGTGTCGTTCCTCACGTTCACCAACAAAAGTGCCGTTCCTTACGTTCAAAAACACAAGTGCCGATCCTCACGTTCACCAACATTACAAGTGCCGCTTTTCACGTTAACTAATATTACAAGTGCCGTTCCACGCGTTCACCAACACAAGTGCCGTTTCTCATGTTTACCAACACAAGTGCCGTTCCTCACGTTCACCAACATTACAAGTGCCGTTTTTCACGTTAACTAATATTACAAGTGCCGTTCCTCACGTTCACCAACATTACAAGTGCCGTTTTTCACGTTAACTAATATTACAAGTGCCGTTCCTCACGTTCACCAACATTACAAGTGCCGTTTTTCACGTTAACTAATATTACAAGTGCCGTTCCTCACGTTCACCAAGACAAGTGTCGTTCCTCATGTTCACCAACACAAGTGCAGTTCCTCACGTTCACCAACACAAGTGCCGTTCCTCACGTTCACCAACACAAGTGCCGTTCCTCATGTTCACCAACACAAGTGCCGTTCCTCACGTTCACCAACACAAGTGCCGTTCCTCAAGTTCACCAACACAAGTGCCGTTCCTCACGTTCACCAACACAAGTGCCGTTCCTCACGTTCACCAACACAAGTGCCGTTCCTCACGTTCACCAACACAAGTGCCGTTCCTCATGTTCACCAACACAAGTGCCGTTCCTCACGTTCACCAACACAAGTGCCGTTCCTCACGTTCACCAACACAAGTGCCGTTCCTCATGTTCACCAACACAAGTGCAGTTCCTCACGTTCACCAACACAAGTGCCGTTCCTCACGTTCACCAACACAAGTGCCGTTCCTCACGTTCACCAACACAAGTGCCGTTCCTCACGTTCACCAACACAAGTGCCGTTCCTCACGTTCACCAACACAAGTGCCGTTCCTCACGTTCACCAACACAAGTGCCGTTCCGCACGTTCACCAACACAAGTGCCGTTCCTCATGTTCACCAACACAAGTGCCGTTCCTCACGTTCACCAACACAAGTGCCGTTCCTCATGTTTACCAACACAAGTGCCGTTCCTCACGTTCACCAACACAAGTGCTGTTTTTCACGTTAACTAATTTTACAAGTGCCGTTCCTCACGTTCACCAACACAAGTGCCGTTCCTCACGTTCACCAACACAAGTGCCGTTCCTCACGTTCACCAACACAAGTGCCGTTCCTCACGTTCACCAACACAAGTGCCGTTCCTCACGTTCACCAACACAAGTGCCGTTCCTCACGTTCACCAACACGAGGGGAAAATAAAAAAAGTTTTACCGTTACTCTTAAACTGTCTTTCCCAGCAAAATGCTCCTAGGCATTGCTGGGAGTGGTGGGAGTGACTGGGAGTGGTGGGAGTGGCTGTGAGTTGCTGGGGTGACTGGGAGTGACTGGGGTGCCTGGTAGTTGCTGGGAGTGGCTAGAGTGGTTAAGAGTGATTGGGAGTGGCTAGGAATGGCTAGGAGTGGCTGAGGGTGGCTGGGAGTTGCTGAGAGTTGCTAGGAATGACTGGAAGGGGCTAGAAGTGACTGGGAGTTGCTGGGAGACGCTGGGGGTGGCTGGGAGGGTCTAGGAGTGGCTAGGAATGGCAGGGAGTGGCTAGAAGTGGCTGGGATATTTAGGGTATTGAGAGACAGTGGTTGACAGTTACTGACAGTGACCGAGAGACAGTGATTGACAGTGACTGAGAGACAGTGGCTGACAGATACTGAGAGACAGTGGTTGACAGTTACCGGGAGGCAGTGGCTGACAGTTACTGAGAAACAGTAGTTGACAGCTACTGAGAGACAGTGGTTGACAACTACTGAGAGACAGTGGTTGACAGCTACTGAGACAGTGGTTGACAGCTATTGAGAAACAGTGGCTGACAGTTACTGAGAAACAGTAATTGACAACTACTCAGAGACAGTGGTTGACAGCTACTGAGAGACAGTGGTTGACAGCTACTGAGTGGTTGACAGCTACTGAGAAACAGCGGCTGACAGTTACTGAGAAACAGTAGTTGACAGCTACTGAGAGACAGTGGTTGACAGCTACTGAGAGACAGTGGTTGACAGCTGCTGAGACAGTGGTTGACAGCTACTGAAACACAGTGGCTGACAGTTACTGAGAAACAGTAGTTGATATCTACTGAGAGACAGTGGTTGACAGCTACTGAGAGACAGTGGTTGACAGCTACTGAGACAGTGGTTGACAGCTACTGAGAAACAGTGGTTGACAGTTACTGAGAGACAATGGATGACAGTGACTGAGACACAGTGGTTGACAGCTACTGAGAAACAGTAGTTGACAGTTACTGAGAGACAGTGGTTGACAGCTACTGAGAGACATTGGTTGACAGCTACTGAGACAGTGGTTGACAGCTACTGAGAAACAGTGGTTGACAGTTACTGAGAGACAGTGGTTGACAGCTACTGAGAGACAATAGTTGTCAGTTACTGATAGACAGTATCCCGGAGAGACTGAGA
>NW_027195179.1:260000-296188 GCF_038502225.1 Cherax quadricarinatus
ACCCAACATCTTACTCCTGGGGGATTTCAACTTAAGGCACCTAAAATGGAGGAATATAGCTAATAATATTGTTGCAGTAATAACACCAGGAGGCAGCTCTGATGAAAACTCACACTCACACGAGCTTTTAAATCTCTGCACAAAATTCAATTTAAACCAGCAAATAATAGAGCCTACTAGACTGGAGAATACACTATACCTCATCTTCACTAACAATGATGATCTGATAAGAAATGTCACCATATCAAAAACAATATACTCAGATCACAACATAAATGAGGTTCAGACATGTATGCGTGGAGCCCCAGACCGACATAATGAGACTAGTCACGAGGGATCATTCACCAAATTCAACTTCAATAACAAAAACATAAAGTGGGACCAAGTAAACCAAGTCCTAACCGATATAAGCTGGGAAGACATACTAAGCAACACAGACCCCAACTTATGCCAAGAACAGATTAACTTGGTGGCACTCGATGTATGCACAAGGCTTATTCCTCTAAGAAAAAGGAGGAGTAGATGTCAAATAGAAAGAGACAGGCGCTCCCTTTACAGGCGACGGAAAAGAATAACAGAGCGGCTAAAAGAGGTCAATATATCTGAAATGCGTAGGGAGACACTGGTCAGAGAAATAGCAAGCATCGAACTTAAGCTAAAGGAATCTTATAGGAGTCAGGAATCGCGGGAAGAACAAAAAGCCATAAATGAAATCGAAAGAAACCCAAAGTATTTCTTCTCCTATGCCAAATCAAAATCGAGAACAACGTCCAGTATTGGGCCCCTACTTAAACAAGATGGGTCCCACACAGATGACAGCAAGGAGATGAGTGAGCTACTTAAGTCCCAATATGACTCAGTTTTTAGCAAGCCGCTAACCAGACTGAGAGTCGAAGATCAAAATGAATTTTTTATGAGAGAGCCACAAAATTTGGTTAACACAAGCCTATCCGATGTTATCCTGACGCCAAATGACTTCGAACAGGCGATAAATGACATGCCCATGCACTCTGCCACAGGGCCAGACTCATGGAACTCCGTGTTCATCAAGAACTGCAAGAAGCCCCTATCACGAGCCTTTTCCATCCTATGGAGAGGGAGCATGGACACTGGGGTCGTCCCACAGTTACTAAAAAAACAGACATAGCCCCACTCCACAAAGGGGACAGTAAAGCAACAGCAAAGAACTACAGACCGATAGCACTAACATCCCATATCATAAAAATCTTTGAAAGGGTCCTAAGAAGCAAGATCACCACCCATCTAGAAACCCATCAGTTACACAACCCAGGGCAACATGGGTTTAGAACAGGTCGCTCCTGTCTGTCTCAACTAATGGATCACTACGACAAGGTCCTAAATGCACTAGAAGACATAAAGAATGCAAATGTATTATATACAGACTTTGCAAAAGCCTTCGACAAGTGTGACCATGGCGTAACAGCGCACAAAATGCGTGCTAAAGGAATAACAGGAAAAGTCGGTCGATGGATCTATAATTTCCTCACTAACAGAACACAGAGAGTAGTCGTCAACAGAGTAAAGTCCGAGGCAGCTACGGTGAAAAACTCTGTTCCACAAGGCACAGTACTCGCTCCCATCTTGTTCCTCATCCTCATATCCGACATAGACAAGGATGTCAGCCACAGCACCGTGTCTTCCTTTGCAGATGACACCCGAATCTGCATGACAGTGTCTTCCATTGCAGACACTGCAAGGCTCCAGGCGGACATCAACCAAATCTTTCAGTGGGCTGCAGAAAACAATATGAAGTTCAACGATGAGAAATTTCAATTACTCAGATATGGTAAACACGAGGAAATTAAATCTTCATCAGAGTACAAAACAAATTCTGGCCACAAAATAGAGCGAAACACCAACGTCAAAGACCTGGGAGTGATCATGTCGGAGGATCTCACCTTCAAGGACCATAACATTGTATCAGTTGCATCTGCTAGAAAAATGACAGAATGGATAATGAGAACCTTCAAAACTAGGGAGGCCAAGCACATGATGACACTCTTCAGGTCACTTGTTCTATCTAGGCTGGAATATTGCTGCACACTAACAGCACCTTTCAAGGCAGGTGAAATTGCTGACTTAGAAAATGTACAGAGAACCTTCACGGCGCGCATAACGGAGATAAAACACCTCAATTACTGGGAGCGCTTGAGGTTCCTAAAACTGTATTCCCTGGAACGCAGGCGGGAGAGATACATGATTATATACACCTGGAAAATCCTAGAGGGACTAGTACCGAACTTGCACACGAAAATCACTCACTACGAAAGCAAAAGACTTGGCAGACGATGCAACATCCCCCCAATGAAAAGCAGGGGTGTCACTAGCACGTTAAGAGACCATACAATAAGTGTCAGGGGCCCGAGACTGTTCAACTGCCTCCCAGCATACATAAGGGGGATTACCAACAGACCCCTGGCAGTCTTCAAGCTGGCACTGGACAAGCACCTAAAGTCGGTTCCTGACCAGCCGGGCTGTGGCTCGTACGTTGGTTTGCGTGCAGCCAGCAGCAACATCCTGGTTGATCAGGCTCTGATCCACCAGGAGGCCTGGTCACAGACCGGACCGCGGGGGCGTTGACCCCCGGAACTCTCTCCAGGTATACTCCAGGAATATCACCGAAGCGTGGGAAAGAAAACTTAATATATGCTTCTGTTTAATCATCAAAACGATCGCTGCCGAATAAGCCAAGGCGGTAAATTTGTCCTGCAAAGCCCAAGGCGTCTGTGCTCTGTGCGCACAGACATACAGACAGGCTCAAACATTCATAGAGAAATAAAAATTTAAAACCTGCAGTAATTGCTGGGCGCTGAGGGACCAGAGTTTTTAATCGCTATTTTCTCGCTTTCATGACCTTCAACATGTCATTAAATTCCCGTTTAATCAACGGAAAAGCGAATAATTATTTTTTAAGGCTCCCTTGTTTTTCCAGCAGGTGGGAAGTGTTTCCCTGGCGAGGAGGAACATTAGCAACACTTTGTATTCTGGGGTGGTTACTGTGCTAACACTCAACACTGATGGGGTGGTTACTGTGCTAACACTCAACACTGATGGGGTGGTTACTGTGCTAACACTCAACACTGATGGGGTGGTTACTGTGCTAACACTCAACACTGATGAGGTGGTTACTGTGCTAACACTCAACACTGATGAGGTGGTTACTGTGCTAACACTCAACACTGATGGGGTGGTTACTGTGCTAACACTCAACACTGATGGGGTGGTTACTGTGCTAACACTCAACACTGATGGGGTGGTTACCGTGCTAACACTCAACACTGATGGGGTGGTTACTGTGCTAACACTCAACACTGATGGGGTGGTTACTGTGCTAACACTCAACACTGATGGGGTGGTTACTGTGTTATATAACACTCAACACTGATGGGGTGGTTACCGTGTTATACAACACTCAACACTGTAGATGGGGTGGTTACCGTGTTATATAACACTCAACACTGCAGATGGGGTGGTTACCGTGTTATATAACACTCAACACTGTAGATGGGGTGGTTACCGTGTTATATAACACTCAACACTGTAGATGGGGTGGTTACCGTGTTATATAACACTCAACACTGTAGATGGGGTGGTTACCGTGTTATATAACACTCAACACTGTAGATGGGGTGGTTACCGTGTTATACAACACTCAACACTGTAGATGGGGTGGTTACCGTGTTATACAACACTCAACACTGTAGATGGGGTGGTTACCGTGTTATATAACACTCAACACTGTAGATGGGGTGGTTACCGTGTTATACAACACTCAACACTGTAGATGGGGTGGTTACCGTGTTATATAACACTCAACACTGTAGATGGGGTGGTTACCGTGATATGTAAGACAGCGCTAAACAAAGACATGACCTTGTGTCAGAGGAATTCTTGTCACACACTGGTTCTGGCTTCTCTCCTCTCTGTGTCTTAGTCTCTCCTCTCAGTGTCTTAGTCTCTTCTCACAGTGTCTTAGTCTCTCCTCTCAGTGTCTTAGTCTCTGCTCTCAGTGTCTTAGTCTCTGCTCTCAGTGTCTTAGTCTCTGCTCTCAGTGTCTTAGTCTCTTCTCTCAGTGTCTTAGTCTCTTCTCTCATTGTCTTAGTCTCTTCTCTCAGTGTCTTAGTCTCTTCTCTCAGTGTCTTAGTCTCTCCTCTCAGTGTCTTATTCACTCCTCTCAGTGTCTTAGTCTCTCCTCTCAGTGTCTTTTTTAAGTCTCTCCTCTAAGTGCCTTAGTCCCTCCTCTCAGTGTCTTAGACTCTCCTCTCAGTGTCTTAGTCTCTCCTCTCAGTGTCTTATTCTCTCCTCTCAGTGTCTTAGTCTCTCCTCTCAGTGTCTTCTCTCAGTCTCTCCTCTCAGTGTCTTCTCTCAGTCTCTCCTCTCAGTGTCTTCTCTCAGTCTCTCCTCTCAGTGTCTTCTCTCAGTCTCTCCTCTCAGTGTCTTCTCTCAGTCTCTCCTCTCAGTGTCTTAGTCTCTCCTCTCAGTGTTTTATTCACTCCTCTCAGTGTCTTAGTCTCTCCTCTCAGTGTCTTTTTTAAGTCTCTCCTCTAAGTGCCTTAGTCCCTCAACTCAGTGTCTTAGTCTCTCCTCTCAGTGTCTTAGTCTCTCCTCTCAGTGTCTTATTCACTAATCTCAGTGTCTTAGTCTCTCCTCTCAGTGTTTTATTCACTCCTCTCAGTGTCTTCTCTCAGTCTCTCCTCTCAGTGTCTTAGTCTCTCCTCTCAGTGTCTTCTCTCAATGTCTCAGTTTCTCCTCTCAGTTTCTCATTTAGTCTGTTCCCTCAGCAAGTAATTTCAGATAAGGTTTTACTAATTCAACTGAGATGTTGGGTAGGTTGTAGAACTTTGTGTTCCGAGGTTGCTCACACACACACACACACACACACACACACACACACACACACACACACACACACACACACACACACACACACACACACACACACACATGAGAGGGAGGGGTGGGTTGATTGCATTTTCCTAGACTGCAGGAAGGCCTTTGACACAGTTCCCCACAAGAGATTAGTGCAGAAGCTGGAGGATCAGGCGCACTGCAATGGATCAGGAAATACCTGACAGGGAGGCAACAACGAGTCATGGTACGTGAAGAGGTATCACAGTTGGCGCCTGTGATGAGCGGGGTCCCACATGGGTCAGTTCTAGGACCAGTGCTATTTTTGATATATGCGAACGACATGATGGAAGGAATAGACTCTGAAGTGTCCCTATTCGCAGATGATGTGAAGTTGATGAGAAGAATTAAATCGGATGAGGATGAGGCAGGACTGCAAAGAGACCTGGACAGGCTGGACATGTGGTCCAGAAACTGGCTTCTCGAATTCAACCCTGCCAAATGCAAAGTCATGAAGATTGGGGAGGGGCAAAGAAGACCGCAGACAGATTATAGGCTAGGTGGACAATGACTACAGACCTCACTCAGGGAGAAAGACCTTGGGGTGACCATAACACCGAGCACGTCACCGGAGGCACACATCAACCAAATAACTGCTGCAGCATACGGGCGCCTGGCAAATCTGAGAATAGCGTTCCGATACCTTAATAAGGAATCGTTCAAGACACTGTACACTGTGTATGTTAAGCCCATACTGGAGTATGCAGCACCAGTCTGGAACCCACACCTGGTCAAGCACGTCAAGAAGTTAGAGAAAGTACAAAGGTTTGCAACAAGGCTAGTCCCAGAGCTCAGGGGAATGTCGTACGAGGAAAGGTTAAGGGAAATCGGACTGACGACACTGGAGGACAGAAGGGTCAGGGGAGACATGATAACGACATACAAGATACTGCGGGGAATAGACAAGGTGGACAGAGATAGGATGTTCCAGAGAGGGGACACAGAAACAAGGGGTCACAACTGGAAGCTGAAGACTCAGACGAGTCACAGGGACGTTAGGAAGTATTTCTTCAGTCATAGAGTCGTCAGGAAGTGGAATAGCCTAGAAAGTGAAGTAGTGGAGGCAGGAACCATACATAGTTTTAAGAAGAGGTATGACAAAGCTCAGGAAGCAGAGAGGGAGAGGACCTAGCAGCGATCAGTGAAGAGGCGGGGACAGGAGCTGAGTCTCGACCCCTGCAACCACAATTAGGTGAGTACAATTAGGTGAGTACACACACACACAGACACACACTCACACATACACACGAATACACACACACACACACACACACACTCACACATACACACACATACACACACACACACACACACACACACACACACACACACACACACACACACACACATAAAAGGAAGGGCACTGCAATGGATAAGGGAATACCTGACAGGGAGGCAGCAACGAGTCATGGTACGTGAAGAAGTATCACAGTGGGCGCCTGTTACGAGCGGGGTCCCACAGGGGTCAGTTCTAGGACCAGTGCTATTTTTGATATATGTGAACGACATGATGGAAGGAATAGACTCTGAAGTGTCCCTGTTCGCAGATGACGTGAAGTTGATGAGAAGAATTAAATCGGACGAGGATGAGGAAGGACTGCAAAGAGACCTGGAGAGGCTGGACATGTGGTCCAGTAACTGGCTCCTCGAATTCAATCCAGCCAAATGCAAAGTCATGAAGATTGGGGAGGGGCAAAGAAGACCGCAGACAGAATATAGGCTAGGTGGACAAAGACTACAGACCTCACTCAGGGAGAAAGACCTTGGGGTGACCATAACACCGAGTACATCACCGGAGGCACACATCAACCAAATAACCGCTGCAGCATACGGGCGCCTGGCAAACCTGAGAATAGCGTTCCGATACCTCAATAAGGAATCGTTCAAGACACTGTACACTGTGTATGTTAGGCCCATACTGGAGTATGCAGCACCAGTCTGGAACCCACACCTGGTCAAGCACGTCAAGAAGTTAGAGAAAGTACAAAGGTTTGCAACAAGGCTAGTCCCAGAGCTCAAGGGAATGTCGTACGAGGAAAGGTTAAGGGAAATCGGACTGACGACACTGGAGGACAGAAGGGTCAGGGGAGACATGATAACGACATACAAGATACTGCGGGGAATAGACAAGGTGGACAGAGATAGGATGTTCCAGAGAGGGGACACAGGGACAAGGGGTCACAACTGGAAGCTGAAGACTCAGACGAGTCACAGGGACGTTAGGAAGTATTTCTTCAGTCATAGAGTTGTCAGCAAGTGGAATAGCCTAGAAAGTGAAGTAGTGGAGGCAGGAACCATACATAGTTTTAAGAAGAGGTATGACAAAGCTCAGGAAGCAGAGAGGGAGAGGACCTAGCAGCGATCAGTGAAGAGGCGGGGACAGGAGCTGAGTCTCGACCCCTGCAACCACAATTAGGTGAGTACAATTAGGTGAGTACACACACACACAGACACACACTCACACATACACACGAATACACACACACACACACACACACACTCACACATACACACACATACACACACACACACACACACACACACACACACACACACACACACACACACACACATAAAAGGAAGGGCACTGCAATGGATAAGGGAATACCTGACAGGGAGGCAGCAACGAGTCATGGTACGTGAAGAAGTATCACAGTGGGCGCCTGTTACGAGCGGGGTCCCACAGGGGTCAGTTCTAGGACCAGTGCTATTTTTGATATATGTGAACGACATGATGGAAGGAATAGACTCTGAAGTGTCCCTGTTCGCAGATGACGTGAAGTTGATGAGAAGAATTAAATCGGACGAGGATGAGGAAGGACTGCAAAGAGACCTGGAGAGGCTGGACATGTGGTCCAGTAACTGGCTCCTCGAATTCAATCCAGCCAAATGCAAAGTCATGAAGATTGGGGAGGGGCAAAGAAGACCGCAGACAGAATATAGGCTAGGTGGACAAAGACTACAGACCTCACTCAGGGAGAAAGACCTTGGGGTGACCATAACACCGAGTACATCACCGGAGGCACACATCAACCAAATAACCGCTGCAGCATACGGGCGCCTGGCAAATCTGAGAATAGCGTTCCGATACCTCAATAAGGAATCGTTCAAGACACTGTACACTGTGTATGTTAGGCCCATACTGGAGTATGCAGCACCAGTCTGGAACCCACACCTGGTCAAGCACGTCAAGAAGTTAGAGAAAGTACAAAGGTTTGCAACAAGGCTAGTCCCAGAGCTCAAGGGAATGTCGTACGAGGAAAGGTTAAGGGAAATCGGACTGACGACACTGGAGGACAGAAGGGTCAGGGGAGACATGATAACGACATACAAGATACTGCGGGGAATAGACAAGGTGGACAGAGATAGGATGTTCCAGAGAGGGGACACAGGGACAAGGGGTCACAACTGGAAGCTGAAGACTCAGACGAGTCACAGGGACGTTAGGAAGTATTTCTTCAGTCATAGAGTTGTCAGCAAGTGGAATAGCCTAGCAAGTGAAGTAGTGGAGGCAGGAACCATACATAGTTTTAAGAAGAGGTATGACAAAGCTCAGGAAGCAGAGAGAGAGAGGATCCAGTAGCGATCAGTGAAGAGGCGGGGCCAGGAGCTGAGTCTCGACCCCTGCAACCACAATTAGGTGAGTACAATTAGGTGAGTACACACACACACACACACACACACACACACACACACACACACACACACACACACACACACACACTCACACACACACACACACACACACTCACACCTGCAACCACAAATAGGTGAGTACAAGTGGTTCTGCCACGGCTCAAATACATGCATACGTGCACACACATACACGTGATTTAGTGGAGGCAGGTACCATACATAGTTTTAAGACGAGGTATGATAAAGCTCATGGAGCAGGGAGAGGGAGGACCCAGTAGCGGTCAGTGAAGAGGCGGGGCCAGGAGCTGAGTCTCGACCCCTGCAACCACAAACAGGTGAGCACAAACAGGTGAGTACAAACACTCACACACACACACACACACACACACACACACACACACACACACACACACACACACACACACACACACACACTCACACACACACACACAGTAACAAGGGGACACAGTTGGAAGCTAAAGACACAGATGAATCACAGGGATGTTAGGAAGTATTTCTTCAGCCACAGAGTAGTCAGTAAGTGGAATAGTTTGGGAAGCGATGTAGTGGAGGCAGGATCCATACATAGCTTTAAGCAGAGGTATGATAAAGCTCACGGCTCGGGGAGAGTGACCTAGTAGCGATCAGTGAAGAGGCGGGGCCAGGAGCTCGGACTCGACCCCCGCAACCTCAACTAGGTGAGTACAACTAGGTGAGTACACACTCACACACACACTCACACATACACACACACACACACACACACACACACACACACACACACACACACACACACACACACTCACACACACACTCACACACACACACACAAACACTCACACACACACACACACACACACACATACACACACACACACACACACAAACACTCACACACACACACACACACACACACACACACACACACACACACACACACACACACACACACACACACACACACACACACACGCAGTAGTGGTTTCATTAACAATAATCAGCGTGGGTTTGTGAATGACAAATCTTGTCTTACTTACTTGTTGGAGTTCCATGACAAATTAACAAATGTGTAACAGGAGAGAGTGATGGGTGGATTGCATTTTCTTAGATTACAAGAAGACATTTGACACTGTACCCCACAAGTTATTGAGCCAGAAACTTGCGGTGCCGGCAAAAGTACCAGGGAATGTACTCCGATGGATCAAAGAGTACTTCAAGGGAAAGAAATAAAGAGTGATTGTTGGGGAAGAGTCGTCAGAATGGGAAAGGGTACCAAGCGGGGCACCACAGGGATCTGTATTAGAACAATCCCCAGATGGGACTGAATCATCTGATTATAAACTCATGAGGAGAATAAAAACAAATGGATCTAGACAAACTCCAGGAGTGGTCAGATAAATGGTTGCTTAAATTCAACCCAGTAAATACAAGATAATGAAGATTAGGGAAGGCGCAAGAAGAACAGAAACTGGATTTAGACTCGGGGGACAAAGCTGCAGACCTCACTTAAAGAGAAAGATCTAGGAGTGAGCATAGGTCCTAGCATTTTGCCTGAGGCTCACTTCAGCTGAATTACTTCTGAAGTCAATGCTCGTGTGGCAAATCTAAGAGCAGCCTTCAAGGCTCTCAGTAAAGTCATTCCTGACCTGTTATACAATTTACATCAGGTCCATCTGGCAGCACCAATAAAAAAACATGTTAAGAAACTGAAAAATACAACGGCATTGGAAGATAGAAGAACTGGAGGAGACATGATAAAAACATAGAAAATACTCAAAAATTGATCGAGTAGACAGGGACAAGTTGTTTCTAGAGGCGAGAAGCAAGCACTCAAGGATACAGTTGGATGAGCTGCAGGACTGTCAAGAAGTATTTTTCCATTGTTATGATGGTCAGGAAGTGTAATGATCTCGCAGAGGAAGTTGTGGAGGCAGGCTTTATACATAGTTTGAATAGTAATTACGATAGGACCCACTAGGCTACGAGGGAGTGTATCTGGCAAGTGGTAAGGTAAGAGGCGGGGCCAGGAGCTGAGAATCGACCCAGACTCTTCTACATAGTATTTATATACATTATATTCCCAGCCTTCTCTCTGCTATCAGATCACGCTTACTCACTTAAAATGTACACCTTTTCAACTTGTCGAGAAGAATAGTAACAATAGTGGCAGTAGCCCCTGACAGCTCGCTCGCCCCAGATACTCTTTATCTTACACACTAATTGAAACATTTCAACTATTTTTTTCCTTCATTTACTCCTGTTTCCTTTGCTTCTGCGAGTGTTCATTAACACTGTCTTCCACTATCACATCCTGGACAAGACACGACTCAAAAAATACCAGAGCTCTTCGTTAATTTCGAAACTCTACCCGTATCTGCAGTGTGTGTGTGTGTGTGTGTGTGTGTGTGTGTGTGTGTGTGTGTGTGTGTGTGTGTGTGTGTGTGTACTCACCTAATTGTACTCACCTAATTGTGGTTGCAGGGGTTGAGACTCAGCTCCTGGCCCCGCCTCTTCACTGATCGCTGCTAGGTCCTCTCCCTCTCTGCTTCCTGAGCTTTGTCATACCTCTTCTTAAAACTATGTATGGTTCCTGCCTCCACTACTTCACTTGCTAGGCTATTCCACTTCCTGACGACTCTATGACTGAAGAAATACTTCCTAACGTCCCTGTGACTCGTCTGAGTCTTCAGCCTCCAGTTGTGACCCCTTGTTTCTATGTCCCCTCTCTGGAACATCCTATCTCTGTCCACCTTGTTTATTCCCCGCAGTATCTTGTATGTCGTTATCATGTCTCCCCTGACCCTTCTGTCCTCCAGTGTCGTCAGTCCGATTTCCCTTAACCTTTCCTCGTACGACATTCCCCTGAGCTCTGGGACTAGCCTTGTTGCAAACCTTTATACTTTCTCTAACTTCTTGACGTGCTTGACCAGGTGTGGGTTCCAGACTGGTGCTGCATACTCCAGTATGGGCCTAACATACACAGTGTACAGTGTCTTGAACGATTCCTTATTAAGGTATCGGAACGCTATTCTCAGATTTGCCAGGCGCCCGTATGCTGCAGCAGTTATTTGGTTGATGTGTGCCTCCGGTGACGTGCTCGGTGTTATGGTCACCCCGAGGTCTTTCTCCCTGAGTGAGGTCTGTAGTCTTTGTCCACCTAGCCTATACTCTGTCTGCGGTCTTCTTTGCCCCTCCCCAATCTTCATGACTTTGCATTTGGCAGGGTTGAATTCGAGAAGTCAGTTTCTGGACCACATGTCCAGCCTATCCAGGTCTCTT
This sequence comes from Cherax quadricarinatus, assembly GCF_038502225.1. Taxonomy (NCBI): domain Eukaryota; kingdom Metazoa; phylum Arthropoda; class Malacostraca; order Decapoda; family Parastacidae; genus Cherax; species Cherax quadricarinatus. Next base: position 271,845 of record NW_027195179.1, read on the forward strand.
TGCAGTCCTGCCTCATCCTCATCCGATTTAATTCTTCTCATCAGCTTCACATCATCTGCGAATAGGGACACTTCAGAGTCTATTCCTTCCATCATGTCGTTCGCATATATCAAAAATAGCACTGGTCCTAGAACTGACCCCTGTGGGACCCCGCTAGTCACAGGCGCCCACTGTGATACCTCTTCACGTACCATGACTCGTTGTTGCCTCCCTGTCAGGTATTCCCTGGTCCATTGCAGTGCCCTCCCTGTTATATGCGCCTGATCCTCCAGCTTCTGCACTAATCTCTTGAGGGGAGCTGTGTCAAAGGCCTTCCTGCAGTCTAGGAAAATGCAATCAACCCACCCCTCCCTCTCGTGTCTTACTTCTGTTACCTTGTCATAAAACTCCAGAAGGTTTGTGACACAGGATTTGCCTTCCATGAACCCATGCTGGTTTTCATTTATAATCTTGTTCCGTTCCAGGTGTTCCACCATTCTCCTCCTGATAATCTTCTCCATGACTTTGCACACAATACATGTCAGAGACACAGGTCTGTAGTTTAGTGCCTCATTTCTGTTTCCTTTCTTAAATATGGGGACTTCATTTGCTGTCTTCCATTTCTCAAGTAGTTGCCCAGTTTCAAGGGATGTGTTGAAGATTGTGGTTAGGGGCACGCACAGCATCTCTGCTCCTTCTCTAAGGACCCACGGGGAGATGTCCGGTTCCATCGCCTTTGAGGTATCAAGGTCACTTAGCAGCTTCTGCACCTCCTCCTCGGTTGTTCGTATGTCATCCAACACTTGTTGGTATATTCCCTCTTGATGTTCCCTTCTGTGCTGTCTTCCCAGAGCCCTTCCTGTCTCTGCTGTAAAAACTTCCTTAAATCTCCTGTTTAGCTCCTCACATACCTCCTGATCATTTCTTGTGAGTTCTCCACCTTCTGTCCTCAGTCTTATCACCTGGTCTTTGACTGTTGTCTTCCTCCTGATGTGGCTATACAACAGTTTCGGGTCAGTCTTGAATTTCGATGCTATGTTATTTTCATACTGTCGCTGGGCCTCCCTCCTTACCTGTGCATACTCGTTCCTGGCTCTGCGACTAATCTCCTTATTTTCATGTGTTCTCTGCCTTCTGTACTTTTTCCATTCTCTTTTGCACTTTGTTTTTGCCTCCTTACACCGTCGGGTAAACCAGGGGCTTGTTCTGGTCTTCCCATTGTTTCTGTTGCCCTTGGGAATAAACCTTTCCACTGTCTCCTTGCATTTTGTTGTTACATATTTTATAATTTCATTTACTGGCTTTCCTGCCAGTTCTCTGTCTCACGGAACCTCCTGCAGGAAGTTCCTCAACCTTATGTAATCCCCCCTTTTATAGTCTGGCTTTTCCCATTCAACTCCTGTTACTCTCTCCACTTGCAACTCTACTATGCATTCAAAGCACAGAACCACGTGGTCGCTAGCTCCTAGGGGACTCTCATATGTGATGTCCTCATTGTCTGAACTTCCCAGGGTGAACACAAGGTCCAATCTTGCTGGTTCATCCTCCCCTCTCACTCTGGTAGTGTCCTTAACATGTTGGTGCATGAGGTTTTTAAACACCACATCCAACATCTTGGCTCTCCATGATGTTGGATGTGGTGCTGGAAAACCTCATGCACCAACATGTTAAGGACACTACCAGAGTGAGAAGTGAAGGATGAACCAGCAAGTGTATGTGTGTGTGTGTACTCACCTAGTTGAGGTTGTGGGGGTCGAGTCCGAGCTCCTGGCCCCGTGTGTGTGTGTGTGTGTGTGTGTGTGTGTGTGTGTGTGTGTGTGTGTGTGTGTGTGTGTAGACACGCCCTTCTTGCTCTTAACTGTAGCTTTAAATTTATGATGGCTGTATCGGCAGGTGAGAGAGAAGATGGGAGGACATAACTCAGTAGTCATCTACTGGAGGTGAGGGACTCAACTGGAGGTGAGGGACTCACTACTGGAGGTGAGGGACTCACTACTGGAGGTGAGGGACTCACTACTGGAGATGAAGGACTCACTACAGGAGGTAAGGGACTCACTACTGGAGGTGAGGGGCTCACTACTGGAGGTAAGGGACTCACTACTGGAGGTGAGGGACTCACTACTGGAGATGAAGGACTCACTACAGGAGGTAAGGGACTCACTACTGGAGGTGAGGGGCTCACTACTGGAGGTAAGGGACTCACTACTGGAGGTGAGGGACTCACTACTGGAGATGAAGGACTCACTACAGGAGGTAAGGGACTCACTACTGGAGGTGAGGGACTCACTACTGGAGGTGAGGGACTCACTACTGGAGGTGAGGGACTCACTACTGGAGGTGAGGGACTCACTACTGGAGGTGAGGGACTCACTACTGGAGATGAAGGACTCACTACTGGAGGTGAGGGACTCACTACTGGAAGTGAAGGGCTCACTACAGGAGGTGAGGGACTCACTACTGGAGGTGAGGGACTCACTACTGGAGGTGAGGGACTCACTACTGGAGGTGAGGGACTCACTACTGGAGATGAAGGACTCACTACTGGAGGTGAGGGACTCACTACTGGAGGTGAGGGACTCACTACTGGAGGTGAGGGACTCACTACTGGAGATGAAGGACTCACTACTGGAGGTGAGGGACTCACTACTGGAGGTGAGGGACTCACTACTGGAGGTGAGGGACTCACTACTGGAGATGAAGGACTCACTACTGGAGGTGAGGGACTCACTACTGGAGGTGAGGGACTCACTACTGGAGATGAAGGACTCACTACTGGAGGTGAGGGACTCACTACTGGAGGTGAGGGACTCACTACTGGAGGTGAGGGACTCACTACTGGAGGTGAGGGACTCACTACTGGAGATGAAGGACTCACTACTGGAGGTGAGGGACTCACTACTGGAGGTGAGGGACTCACTACTGGAGATGAAGGACTCACTACTGGAGGTGAGGGACTCACTACTGGAGGTGAGGGACTCACTACTGGAGATGAAGGACTCACTACTGGAGGTGAGGGACTCACTACTGGAGGTGAGGGACTCACTACTGGAGGTGAGGGACTCACTACTGGAGGTGAGGGACTCACTACTGGAGATGAAGGACTCACTACTGGAGGTGAGGGACTCACTACTGGAGGTGAGGGACTCACTACTGGAGGTGAGGGACTCACTACTGGAGGTGAGGGACTCACTACTGGAGGTGAGGGACTCACTACTGGAGATGAAGGACTCACTACTGGAGGTGAGGGACTCACTACTGGAGGTGAGGGACTCACTACTGGAGATGAAGGACTCACTACTGGAGGTGAGGGACTCACTACTGGAGGTGAGGGACTCACTACTGGAGATGAAGGACTCACTACTGGAGGTGAGGGACTCACTACTGGAGGTGAGGGACTCACTACTGGAGGTGAGGGACTCACTACTGGAGGTGAGGGACTCACTACTGGAGATGAAGGACTCACTACTGGAGGTGAGGGACTCACTACTGGAGGTGAGGGACTCACTACTGGAGATGAAGGACTCACTACTGGAGGTGAAGGGCTCACTACTGGAGGTGAGGGACTCACTACTGGAGGTGAGGGACTCACTACTGGAGGTGAGGGACTCACTACTGGAGGTGAGGGACTCACTACTGGAGGTGAAGGACTCGCTACAGGAGGTGAGGGGTTTCACTACAGGAGTCTACCTGGAATCTACTTCCAGATAGATCAGAGCCTGATCAACCAGGCTGTTACTGCTAGATGCACACACTCCAATGTACGAACCACACCCCGGCTGGTTAGGAACCTATCCAATTCCCTCTTGAAGATAGCAGGGGTCCACTGGTAATCCTCCTTATGTATGATGGGAGACTGATGAATAATAGTCTTGGATCCCTTACACTAACTGTGTTGTCTGTCTGTAGTCATCGGATCCCTTGCTATTTACTGTGGGTAATCTGCACTTCCTGTCGAGCCTTTTGCTTTCGTACTGAGTGATTTCTACTTACAGATTTAGTACCGGTCCCTCTAGGATTTTCCGAATGTAAATTATGATGTATCTTCCTCTCTCTCACGTACGTTTCTGGGAGTACAGGTCAAGAGACCTCTGAACGTCCCAGTAATTGAGGTGCTTGCTTGTACATATACATGCAGTGAAGGTTCTCTGTATATTCTCCTGGTACACAACATCGGCTGCCTTGAAAGGGGTTGTTAGTGTACAGTAGTATTCCAGCCTAAAGAGAATACTTGACTTAAAGAGGAACATCAGTGGCATGGCATCCCTTGTTTGGTGCGTTCTCATCATCTGTCCTAAAATTTTTCCTTGCGGTTGTGATAATGACAATGTTGTTATCCTTGAAAACGAGGTCTTCTGATCCTATCACTCCTAAATCCTTCACATTAAGTTTTCGCTCTATTGAGGGGTTCGAATTTGTTTTATACTCTGTTCTGCTTGTGTTTCTTCGGAATTTCCATAATGGAGTAACTGAAATGTGTCTTAAATGTGTCTTTACTGAGCATCATATTGTTTTCTGCGGCCCACTGGAAGACTTTTTATATCCGCTTGAAGATTTACAATGTCTTCAATGGACAACATTCTCATGCAAATTCTAGTATCGTGTGCAAAGGATGATACGGTGCTATGGTTTACGTCTCTGTTTATGTCAGATATGTGGATGAGGTAAAGACTGGGGAAAAGATCTGTACCTTAGACAGCCTCTAATTAACTGTTTACTATTACTCTTTGCTCTCTCTATCTTAGAAAGTCAAAAATTCAGCTGTTCACCTTCCCAGATATATTCCTTTTACAAAGGAGGTGAGGGACTCAGTACAGGAGGTGAGGGACTCAGTACAGGAGGTGAGGGACTCAGTACAGGAGGTGAGGGACTCAGTACAGGAGGTGAGGGACTCAGTACAGGAGGTGAGGGACTCAGTACAGGAGGTGAGGGACTCAGTACAGGAGGTGAGGGACTCAGTACAGGAGGTGAGGGATTCAGTACAGGAGGTGAGGGACTCAGTACAGGAGGTGAGGAACTCAGTACAGGAGGTGAGGGACTCAGTACAGGAGGTGAGGGATTCAGTACAGGAGGTGAGGGACTCAGTACAGGAGGTGAGGGACTCAGTACAGGAGGTGAGGGACTCAGTACAGGAGGTGAGGGACTCAGTACAGGAGGTGAGGGACTCAGTACAGGAGGTGAAGGACTTAGTACAGGAGGTGAGGGACTCAGTACAGGAGGTGAGGGACTCAGTACAGAAGGTGAGGGACTCAGTACAGGAGGTGAGGGACTCAGTACAGGAGGTGAGGGACTCAGTACAGGAGGTGAGGGACTCAGTACAGGAGGTGAGGGACTCAGTACAGGAGGTGAGGGACTCAGTACAGGAGGTGAGGGACTCAGTACAGGAGGTGAGGAACCCAGTACAGAAGGTGAGGGACTCAGTACAGGAGGTAAGGGACTCAGTACAGAAGGTGAAGGACTTAGTACAGGAGGTGAGGGACTCAGTACAGAAGGTGAGGGACTCAGTACAGGAGGTGAGGGACTCAGTACAGAAGGTGAAGGACTCAGCACAGAAGGTGAAGGACTCAGTACACGAGGTAAGGAACTCAGTACAGAAGGTGAGGGACTCAGTACAGGAGGTAAGGGACTCAGTACAGAAGGTGAAGGACTCAGTACAGGAGGTGAGGGACTCAGTACAGGAGGTGAGGGACTCAGTACAGGAGGTGAGGGACTTAGTACAGGAAGGGAAGGACTCAGTACAGAAGGTGAGGAACTCAGTACAGGAGGTGAAGGACTTAGTACAGGAAGGGAAGGACTCAGTACAGAAGGTGAAGGACTCAGTACAGGAGGTGAGGGACTTAGTACAGGAGGTGAGGGACTTAGTACAGGAAGTGAGGGACTTAGTACAGAAGATGAGGGACTCAGTACAGGAGGTGAGGGACTCAGTACAGAAGGTGAAGGACTTAGTACAGGAGGTGAGGGACTCAGTACAGAAGGTGAGGGACTCAGTACAGGAGGTGAGGGACTCAGTACAGGAGGTGAGGGACTCAGTACAGAAGGTGAAGGACTCAGTACAGGAGGTGAGGGACTCAGTACAGAAGGTGAAGGACTCAGTACAGGAGGTGAGGGACTCAGTACAGGAGGTGAGGGACTCAGTACAGGAGGTGAGGGACTCAGTACAGAAGGTGAAGGACTCAGTACAGGAGGTGAGGGACTCAGTACAGGAGGTGAGGGACTCAGTACAGAAGGTGAAGGACTCAGTACAGGAGGTGAAGGACTCAGTACAGAAGGTGAAGGACTCAGTACAGGAAGCGAAGGTTTCACAACAGATGGTGAGTGGATCTCAACAGGAGATGGTGATGGTGGTCTTGGTGATGGTGGTTTTTGTGATAATGGTGGTGATAGTGATGGCAATAGTGGTAGAAATGATGATGGTAGTGGTGGTGAGTGATGGTGGCAAGAGTGGTAATAATGATGATGGTAGTGATTGTGATAATGAAGATGGTAGTGTTGGTGGTAATGGTGGTGATAATAGTGGTAATGATGTTGGTAGTGGTGGTGGTGATGGTAGTGATGGTAATGATGCTAGTAGTGGTGATGGTAATTGTGGTGGTAGTGGTAGTAACGATGATGGTAGTGGTAGTAACGATGATGGTAGTGGTGGTGGTGGAGGTAATGGTGGTGACACGCACCAGGTATAATCAGCTGGTGCTTTGGACATCAGGAGTTACTTCAACCCTCCGCTTGTATTCGAGGTGTGTGACACGACTTCATAACATCTCAGCCAGCCAGATGCACGTTAGTCACTGCTTGCCAGGGTGAGTGCACCATCCAAGTGAAGAGATTGATAAGATGCTTTGACAACCTGACGTTACAGGAGAGGAGTGGAGGACGTTAGGGGAAGTTACCCTAGTTCCAGGAGCACCTCGCATCGCCAGACTCTCTCCAACTTCTGACTGGCTCAAACCATAACAATTGTACCTTCTGTGTAAGTGTGCGACAACCGTGTAGCGAGAGGTTAGTGCAATCCGAACAGACATGCACGATACAGCCAGAAATAAAACTATACCGTCAAAATATTGAAGAGAGTAATTGTGACTAGAAAAACATCTCTTATTCCCTCTCCAAAACTGTATTCGCTGCCAGGTTAAACTGGTCCCTGAACTCTGTACACGGCAGTAAATAGTCTGTATATACGTTCTGGTGGTGGGAGTATATGTTATACCAAACTCTTATCTTCTGTGCTGTTTTACACTGCTGTAAGGTGGTATATAGCACGACCTAGTACTACGACCACTTTGAAAGTCTGTGCTCGTAGTGTTGATGATGGTGGTGGTGATAGTAGTGATGATAGTGGTAGTGATAATGCAAGTGATAGTGGTGGTGACATTGGTGATAGTGGTGGTGGTGCTGATGATGGTGGTGGCGGTGGTGGTAGTGATGGTAGTGGTGGCGACAGCTGCAGTGATTGTGGTGGTGATAGTGGCAGTGATAGTGGTGGTGGTAGTGGTGGTAGTGATGGTGGTAGTGGTGATGGTGGCAGTGACAGTGGTGGTGATAGTGGTAGTGATAGTAGTGGGGAAAGTAGCAGTGATAGTGGTAATGATAGTGGCAGTGATAGTAGTAGTGGTAGTGGTGGTGATAGTGGTAGTGGTAGTGGTGATGGTTGTAGTGGTGATAGTGGTAGTGATGATAGTGGTAGTGATAGTGATGATGATGATGGTGGTGGTGGTAGTGATGATGGTAGTGGTGATGGTGGCAGTGACAGTGGTGGTGGTGATAGTGATAGTGATAGTAGTGGTGAAAGTAGCAGTGATAGTGGTAATGATAGTGGCAGTGATAGTAGTAGTGGTAGTGGTGGTGATAGTGGTAGTGGTGATGGTTGTAGTGGTGACAGTGGTAGTGATGATAGTGGTAGTGGTGGTGGCAGTAGTGGTAGTAAAGAGAGCCAGGATACTGGTCCAGGAGTCAAGGTCTTGCCGGCTCATAAACCCAAAGAAACGATATCTTGCAACTGTGTAATGAAGCAGGCATGTTCCTCCCAAGATCAGGGTTCTGGCAGACCCTGTGAGGGTGTGTTGAGGCGTCTGTCAGGGTGTGTTGAGGTGTCTGTCAGGGTGTGTTGAGGTGTCTGTCAGGGTGTGTTGAGGTGTCTGTCAGGGTGTGTTGAGGTGTCTGTCAGGGTGTGTTGAGGCGTCTGTCAGGGTGTGTTGAGGCGTCTGTCAGGGTGTGTTGAGGTGTCTGTCAGGGTGTGTTGAGGTGTCTGTCAGGGTGTGTTGAGGTGTCTGTCAGGGTGTGTTGAGGCGTCTGTCAGGGTGTGTTGAGGTGTCTGTCAGGGTGTGTTGAGGTGTCTGTCAGGGTGTGTTGAGGTGTCTGTCAGGGTGTGTTGAGGCGTCTGTCAGGGTGTGTTGAGGTGTCTGTCAGGGTGTGTTGAGGTGTCTGTCAGGGTGTGTTGAGGTGTCTGTCAGGGTGTGTTGAGGTGTCTGTCAGGGTGTGTTGAGGTGTCTGTCAGGGTGTGTTGAGGTGTCTGTCAGGGTGTGTTGAGGTGTCTGTCAGGGTGTGTTGAGGTGTCTGTCAGGGTGTGTTGAGGTGTCTGTCAGGGTGTGTTGAGGTGTCTGTCAGGGTGTGTTGAGGTGTCTGTCAGGGTGTGTTGAGGTGTCTGTCAGGGTGTGTTGAGGTGTCTGTCAGGGTGTGTTGAGGTGTCTGTCAGGGTGTGTTGAGGTGTCTGTCAGGGTGTGTTGAGGTGTCTGTCAGGGTGTGTTGAGGTGTCTGTCAGGGTGTGTTGAGGTGTGTGTCAGGGTGTGTTGAGGTGTCTGTCAGGGTGTGTTGAGGTGTCTGTCAGGGTGTGTTGAGGTGTCTGTCAGGGTGTGTTGAGGTGTCTGTCAGGGTGTGTTGAGGTGTCTGTCAGGGTGTGTTGAGGCGTCTGTCAGGGTGTGTTGAGGTGTCTGTCAGGGTGTGTTGAGGTGTCTGTCAGGGTGTGTTGAGGTGTCTGTCAGGGTGTGTTGAGGTGTCTGTCAGGGTGTGTTGAGGTGTCTGTCAGGGTGTGTTGAGGTGTCTGTCAGGGTGTGTTGAGGCGTCTGTCAGGGTGTGTTGAGGTGGCCCGGTGGCCTGGTGGAGGTGGCCCGGTGGCCTGGTGGCTAAAGCTCTCGCTTCACACACGGAGGGCCCGGGTTCGATTCCCGGCGGGTGGAAACATTTCGACACGTTTCTTTACACCTGTTGTCCTGTTCACCTAGCAGCAAATAGGTACCTGGGTGTTAGTCGACTGGTGTGGGTCGCATCCTGGGGGACAAGATTAAGGACCCCAATGGAAATAAGTTAGACAGTCCTCGATGACGCACTGACTTTCTTGGGTTATCCTGGGTGGCTAACCTTCCGGGGTTAAAAATCCGAACGAAATCTTATCTTATCTTATCTTATCTTGTCAAGGTGTGTTGAGGTGTCTGTCAGGGTGTGTTGAAGTGTCTGTCAGGGTGTGTTGAGGTGTGTGTCAGAGTGTGTTGAGGTGTCTGTCAGGGTGTGTTGAGGTGTCTGTCAAGGTGTGTTGAGGTGTCTGTCAGGGTGTGTTTAGGTGTCTGTGGCATGGTATGTGGATGTGGAGGTGTCTGTGGGAGGGTATGTGAATGTGGAGGTGTCTGTGGGAGGGTATGTGAATGGAAGGTGTCTGTGGGAGGGTATATGAATGTGGAGGTGTCTGTGGGAGGGTATGCGAAAGTGGTGTCTGTGGGATGGCGCGTGAATGCGGAGGTGTCTGTGGCAGGGTGTGTGGGTGTGTGAAGTTATCTGTGGGAGGGTGTGTAGATGTGTGTATGTGTCTATGGGAGGGTGTGTGGATGTGTGTAGGTGTCTGTTGCACAGTGTGTGGGAGTGTGTAAGTGTCTGTGGGAGGGTACGTGAATGTGGAGGAGTCTGTGTGAGTGTGTGTAGGTGTCTGTGGGAGAGTGTGTGGGTGTGTGAAGGTGTCTGTGTGAGGGTGTGTAGATGTGTGTAGGTGTTTGTGGGAGAGTGTGTGGGTGTATGGAGGTGTCTGTGGGAGAGTGTGTAGGTGTGTGGAGGTGTCTGTGTGAGGGTGTGTAGGTGTCTGTGGGAGGAAGTGTGGGTGTATGGAGGTGTCTGTGAGAGAGTGTGTGGAGGTGTCTGTGGAAAGGTACGTGAATGCGGAGGTGTCTGTGGGAGAGTGTGTAGATGTGTGTAGGTGTTTGTGGGCGGGTGTATGGGTGTGTGGGTGTTTGGAGGTGTCTGTGGGAGGGTGTATGGGTGTGTGGAAGTGTCTGTCGGAGGGTGTATGGGTGTGTGGAAGTGTCTGTGGGAGAGTGTATGGGTTTTGGAGGTGTGAGTGGGAGGATGTGTGGGTGTGTGGAGGTGTCTGTGAGAGGGTGTATGGGTGTGTGGAATTGTCTGTGGGAGGATGTGTGGGTGTGTGAACGTGTCTGTGGGAGGGTGTGTGGAGGTGTCTGTGGGAGGGTATGTGGGTGTATGGAAGTGCCTGTGGGAGGGTGTGTGGGCGTGGGGAGATGTCTGTGGGAGGGTGTATGGGAGTGTGGAGGTGTCTGTGGGAGGGTGTGTGGAGGTGTGAGTGGGAGGGTGTATAGGTGTGTGGAGATGTCTGTGGGAGGGTGTGTGGGTGTGTGGAAGTGTCTGTGGGAGGGTGTGTGGGTGTGTGGAGGTGTCTTTGGGAGGGTGTGTGAGTGTGTGGAGGTGTCTGTGGGAGGGTGTATGGTTGTGTGGAGGTGTCTGTGGGAGGGTGTATGGGTGTGTGGAGGTGTCTGTGGGAGGGTGTGTGGATGTGTCTGTGGGAGGGTGTGTGGAGGTGTTTGTGGGAGGGTGTGTGGAGGTGTCTGTGGGAGGGTGTGTGGAGGTGTCTGTGGGAGGGTGTGTGGAGGTGTCTGTGGGAGGGTGTGTGAAGGTGTCTGTGAGAGGGTGTATGGGTGTGTGAAGGTGTCTGTGGGAGGGTGTGTGGAAGTGTCTGTGGGAGGGTGTATGGGTGTGTGGAGGTGTCTGTGGGAGGGTGTGTGGAGGTGTGAGTGGGAGGGTGTGTGGGTGTGTGGAGGTGTTTGTGGGTGTATGGGTGTGTGGAGGAGTTTGTGGGAGGGTGTGTGGAGGTGTCTGTGGGAGGGTGTATGGGTGTGTGGAGGTGTCTGTGGGAGGGTGTGTGGAGGTGTCTGTGGGAGGGTGTATTGGTGTGTGGAGGTGTCTGTGGGAGGGTGTATGGGTGTGTGGAGGTGTCTGTGGGGGGGTGTATGGGTGTGTGGAGGTGTCTGTGGGAGGGTGTATGGGTGTGTGGAGGTGTCTGTGGGAGGGTGTGTGGAGGTGTCTGTGGGAGGGTGTATGGGTGTGTGGAGGTGTCTGTGGGAGGGTGTGTGGAGGTGTCTGTGGGAGGGTGTGTGGAGGTGTTTGTGGGAGGGTGTGTGGAGGTGTCTGTGGGAGGGTGTTTGGAGATGTCTGTGGGAGGGTATATGGGTGTGTGGAGGTGTCTGTGGGAGGGTGTTTGGAGGTGTCTGTGGGAGGGTGTTTGGAGGTGTCTATGGGAGGGTTTGTGGAGGTGTCTGTGGGAGGATGTATGGGTGTGTGGAGGTGTCTGTGGGAGGGTGTATGGGTGTGTGGAGGTGTCTGTGGGAGGGTGTATGGGTGTGTGGTGTCTGTGGAAGGGTGTATGGGTGTGTGGAGGTGTCTGTGAGAGGGTGTGTGGAGGTGTCTGTGGGAGGGTGTATGGGTGTGTGGAGGTGTCTGTGGGAGGGTGTGTGGAGGTGTCTGTGGGAGGGTGTGTGGAGGTGTCTGTGGGAGGGTGTGTGGAGGTGTCTGTGGGAGGGTGTGTGGAGGTGTCTGTGGGAGGGTGTGTGGAGGTGTCTGTGGGAGGGTGTGTGGAGGTGTCTGTGGGAGGGTGTGTGGAGGTGTCTGTGGGAGGGTGTGTGGAGGTGTCTGTGGGAGGGTGTGTGGAGGTGTCTGTGGGAGGGTGTGTGGAGGTGTCTGTGGGAGGGTGTGTGGAGGTGTCTGTGGGAGGGTGTGTGGAGGTGTCTGTGGGAGGGTGTGTGGAGGTGTCTGTGGGAGGGTGTGTGGAGGTGTCTGTGGGAGGGTGTGTGGAGGTGTCTGTGGGAGGGTGTGTGGAGGTGTCTGTGGGAGGGTGTGTGGAGGTGTCTGTGGGAGGGTGTGTGGAGGTGTCTGTGGGAGGGTGTGTGGAGGTGTCTGTGGGAGGGTGTGTGGAGGTGTCTGTGGGAGGGCGGAATGGTGTAATTTTAATACTGCACAAATCACATAATAAAAGAACAGTTTATTTTATCAATAACAATACTGAGGATGAGCAGTAATGTTGTTGAAAACTCCACCATGGTGGAGACTGCGATAAATCTGCACAACTTCAACACGCCATAAAAAAAAGTAAGTTTCCAATATCCTTTTACAGTTTCATTCTCCTAAATATATTTGTTTTAAATTCCCTACAATCTGTGATGTTTTTTTCCAACTGGCAGGAGGATGCCTGCCAAAGCTGCCACATTTTCCCATCCTACAACTATAAGAAAAGTGAAATAATTTACCTCCACCCATTTCATTAATGATACTTTTAGTGTTAAACAGTTGACAACGATCAGTCCAAGTTGTCTCTTATTATCACATAGGAATTAATAACCCGATTTTTTTATTAAAAATGGCAAATTGGGTTTTACACAACCAAATAACAATATAAACCTACGTTTCAGAAAAAAATACACCGGCACTGAAAGTTTGAAGACAGTTAGAAGAGGCGTTCCCCAGGTATCGCACGAACACCTCCCCAGCAGAAGATATATATATATATATATATATATATATATATATATATATATATATATATATATATATATATATATATATATATATATATATATATATATATATATATACACCGAGAGGTGCATTTTTCTCAGCGTGTATATGTTGAGAATTTTCATGCATTTTAGGTATTAAAATGTTGTTGTCTGGTAGTGAAGATGCTGCGTGTGATTAATGTGTAACCGAGACCTCATTAACTAACCATTAATCTGATACTTCTATATTAACATAAATTCTCAGTGTATATTAACACTGAGACATACACACATCTCAGGGTATATACACTGAGGGATAAACACCTCTTGCTGTATAAATACTGAAGAAATATTCACATCTCTCTGTTTATATGCAACGCATATTACAAGATCAACCACACGCACAGTGTAAGAGAGGTGATATTCCTGCAGCAGTGTTACTTACCATTTTGTCCTAGGCACATGTCGATTAGACACTAGGCCTGTTGTATATGCGTGCATGCGTGTGTGTATGTTTGTGTGTGTGTTTGTATGTGTGGTGTGTGTGTGTATGGGTGTGTGTGTGTGTGTGGTGTGTGTGTGTGGTGTGTGTGTGGTGTGTGTGTGGTGTGTGTGTGTGGTGTGTGTGTGTGTGGTGTGTGTGTGTGTGTGGTGTGTGTGTGGTGTGTGTGGTGTGTGTGGTGTGTGTGTGGTGTGTGTGTGAGTGTGTTTGTTTGTGTGTGTGTGTGTTTGTGTGTGTGGTGTGTGTGTGTGTGTGTGTGTGTGTGTGTGTGTGTGTGGTGTGTGTGTGGTGTGTGTGTGGTGTGTGTGTGGTGTGTGTGTGTGGTGTGTGTGTGGTGTGTGTGGGTGTGTGTGGTGTGTGTGTGGTGTGTGTGGTGTGTGTGTGGTGTGTGTGGTGTGTGTGGTGTGTGTGGTGTGTGTGTGTGGTGTGTGTGTGGTGTGTGTGGTTGTGTGTGGTGTGTGTGGTGTGTGTGTGTGGTGTGTGTGTGGTGTGTGTGGGTGTGTGTGGTGTGTGTGGTGTGTGTGTGTGGTGTGTGTGTGGTGTGTGTGGTGTGTGTGTGTGGTGTGTGTGTGGTGTGAGGTGTGTGTGGTGTGTGTGTGGTGTGTGTGGTGTGTGTGTGTGGTGTGTGTGGTGTGTGTGTGTGTGTGTGGTGTGTGTGGTGTGTGTGTGTGTGTGTGTGTACTCACCTAGTTGAGGTTGCGGGGGTCGAATCCAAGCTCCTGGCCCCGCCTCTTCACTGATCGCTACTATGTCACTCTCCCTGAGCCGTGAACTTTATCATACCTCTGCTTAAAGCTATGTATGGATCCTGCCTCCACTACATCGCTTCCCAAACTATTAAACTTACTGACTACTCTGTGGCTGAAGAAATACATCCTAACATCCCTGTGATTCATCTGTGTCTTCAGCTTCCAACTGTGTCCCCTTGTTACTGTGTCCAATCTCTGGAACATCCTGTCTTTGTCCACCTTGTCAATTCCTCTCAGTACTTTGTATGTCGTTATCATGTCCCCCCTATCTCTCCTGTCCTCCAGTGTCGTCAGGTTGATTTCCCTTAACCTCTCCTCGTAGGACATACCTCTTAGCTCTGGGACTAGTCTTGTTGCAAACCTTTGCACTTTCTCTAGTTTCTTTACGTGCTTGGCTAGGTGTGGGTTCCAAACTGGTGCCGCATACTCCAATATGGGCCTAACGTACACGGTGTACAGGGTCCTGAATGATTCCTTATTAAGATGTCGGAATGCTGTTCTGAGGTTTCCTAGGCGCCCATATGCTGCAGCAGTTATTTGGTTGATGTGCGCTTCAGGAGATATGCCTGGTGTTATACTCACCCCAAGATCTTTTTCCTTGAGTGAGGTTTGTAGTCTCTGGCCCCCTAGACTGTACTCCGTCTGCGGTCTTCTTTGCCCTTCCCCAATCTTCATGACTTTGCACTTGGTGGGATTGAACTCCAGGAGCCAATTGCTGGACCAGGTCTGCAGCCTGTCCAGATCCCTTTGTAGTTCTGCCTGGTCTTCGATCGAGTGAATTCTTCTCATCAACTTCACGTCATCTGCAAACAGGGACACCTCAGAGTCTATTCCTTCCGTCATGTCGTTCACAAATACCAGAAACAGCACTGGTCCTAGGACTGACCCCTGTGGGACCCCTCTGGTCACAGGTGCCCACTCTGACACCTCGCCACGTACCATGACTCGCTGCTGTCTTCCTGACAAGTATTCCCTGATCCATTGCAGTGCCTTCCCTGTTATCCCTGCTTGGTCCTCCAGTTTTTGCACCAATCTCTTGTGTGGAACTGTGTCAAACGCCTTCTTGCAGTCCAAGAAAATGCAATCCACCCACCTCTCTCTCTCTTGTCTTACTGCTGTCACCATGTCATAGAACTCCAGTAGGTTTGTGACACAGGATTTCCCATCCCTGAAACCATGTTGGCTGTGTGTATATGTGTGTGTGTGTACTCACCTATTTGTACTCACCTATTTGTGGTTGCAGGGGTCGAGTCATAGCTCCTGGCCCCGCCTCTTCACTGATTGCTACTAGGTCCTCTCTCTCCCTGCTCCATGAGCTTTATCATACCTCGCCTTAAAACTATGTATGGTTCCCGCCTCCACTACTTCACTTTCTAGACTATTCCACGACTTGACTACTCTATGACGGAAGAAATACTTCCTAACATCCCTTTGATTCATCTGAGTCTTCAACTTCCAATTGTGACCTCTTGTGTATGTGTCCCATCTCTGGAACATCCTGTCTTTGTCCACCGTGTCAATTCTGCGCAGTATTTTATATGTCGTTATCATGTCTCCCCTGACCCTCCTGGCCTCCAGTGTCGTCAGGCCGATTTCCCTCAACCTTTCTTCGTACGACAATCCCCGTAGCTCTGGGACTAGTCTTGTTGCAAACCTTTGCACTTTCTCTAATTTCTTGACGTGCTTGACTAGGTGTGGATTCCAAACTGGTGCTGCATACTCCAGTATGGGCCTGACGTAAATGGTATACAGTGTCTTGAACGACTCCTTATTGAGGTATCGGAACGCTATCCGTAGGTTTGCCAGGCGCCCGTATGCTGCAGCAGTTATCTGATTTATGTGCGCCTCAGGAGATATGCTCGGTGTTATACTCACCCCCAGATCTTTTTCCTTGAGTGAGGTTTGCAGTCTTTGGCCATCTAAACTATATTGTGTCTGCGGTCTCTTTGCCCTTCCCCAATCTTCATGACTTTGCATTTGGCAGGGTTAAACTCAAGGAGCCAGTTTCTGGACCAGGCTTGTAGCCTGTCCAGGTCTCTTTGTAGTCCTGCCTGATCCTCATCCGATTTGATTCTTCTCATTAACTTCACATCATCTGCAAACAAGGACACTTCTGAGTCTATCCCTTCCGTTATGTCGTTCACATATACCAAGAACAGCACAGGTCCTAGGACTGACCCCTGTGGAACCCCGCTTGTCACAAGCGCCCACTCTGACACCTCGTCACGTACCATGACTCGTTGTTGCCTCCCTGTCAGGTATTCTCTGATCCATTGCAGTGCCTTTCCTGTTATGTGTGCCTGATCTTCTAGCTTTTTCAGTAACCTCTTTTGAGGAACTGTGTCGAAGGCCTTTTTGCAGTCCAAAAAAATGCAGTCGATCCACCCCTCTCTCTCTTGTCTTACTTCTGTCACCTTGTCATAAAACTCTAGTAGGTTTGTGACACAGGATTTTCCTTCCCTGAAACCATGCTGGTTGTCAATTATACACTTGTTTCTTTCCAGGTGCTCCACCACTCTCCTCCTGATGATCTTCTCCATGACCTTGCATACTATACACGTTAGTGATACAGGTCTGTAGTTTAGTGCCTCATGTCTGTCTCCCTTTTTAAAAATTGGGACTACATTTGCCATCTTCCATACCTCAGGGAGTTGCCCAGTTTCAAATGATGTGTTGAAGATCTTTGTTAATGGCACACACAATATCTCTGCTCCCTCTTTAAGGACCCACGGAGAGATGTTGTCTGGTCCCACCGCCTTTGAGGTGTCAAGTTCGCATAGCAGCTTCTTCACTTCCTCCTTGGTTATATGTACCTCATCCAGCACTTGCTGGTGTACCCCCCTGTTCTGATTTCCTGGAGTCCTACTGGTTTCCACTGTAAATACTTCTTTAAATCTCGTGTTGAGCTCCTGACATACCTCTCGGTCGTTTCTTGTGAATTCCCCATCACCCTTCCTCAGTCTGATTACCTGGTCCTTGACTGTTGTTTTCCTCCTGATGTGGCTGTACAACAGCTTCGGGTCAGTCTTGACTTTCGATGCTATGTCATTTTCATATTGTCGCTGAGCCTCCCTTCTTATCTGTGCATATTCATTTCTGGCTCTTCCGCTAATCTCTTTATTTTCCTGAGTTCTCTGTCTTCTGTACCTTTTCCATTCTCTAGTACACCTAGTTTTTGCCTCCCTACACCTTTGGGTGAACCAAGGACTCGTTCTGTTCTTCCCATTATTTCTGTTTCCCTTGGGAACAAACCTCTCCTCTGCCTCCTTGCATTTTGTTGCCACATAGTCCATCATTTCTTGTACTGGTTTTCCTGTCAGTTCCCTCTCCCACTGAATGTTTTGAAGGAAGTTCCTCATGCCTGAGTAGTTCCCCCTTTTGTAGTTTGGTTTTTCCCACCCTATTCCTGCTACTCTCTCCACTTGGAGCTCAACTATGTAGTCGAAGCACAGAACCACATGATCACTAGCTCCCAGGGGCCTTTCATACAAGATATCCTCGATGTCTGAACTACTCAAGGTGAATACAAGGTCCAGTCTTGCTGGTTCATCTTCTCCTCTCTCTCTGGTAGTGTCTCTAACATGTTGATGCATGAGGTTTTCCAGTACTACATCCATCATCTTGGCTCTCCATGTTTCGGAACCCCCATGGGGCTCCAGGTTTTCCCAGTCAATCTCCTTGTGATTGAAATCACCCATAACTAGTAACTTTGCTCCCCCCACATGTGCTTTCCTGGCCACCTCGGCTAGTGTGTCGACCATGGCTCTGTTGCTCTCATCGTATTCTTCTCTTGTTCTCCTGCAGTTCTGTGGTGGGTTGTACATTACTGCAATTATCACTTTATGTCCCTCGGACTGGATTGTTCCTACTAAGTAGTCCCTTTCACCCGTGCCATCCATTCCTTCCATTTTCTCAAAACCCCACTGGCTTTTAATGAGCAGTGCAACTCCTCCTCCCCCTCTCCTCCCTCTGTCTTTCCTGAGGATTTGATATCCGGGTGGAAAGATTGAATCTGTTATTATTCTGGTGAGTTTTGTTTCTGTGAGTGCTATTATGTCTGGGGATGTCTCCTTGATTCTTTCATGCCACTCCTCATACTTATTTGTTATTCCATCTGCATTTGTATACCATACCTTCAACTTCTTTTCTAAGACTGTGGTCTGGGAGGTGTATTGGGGTTGGGGAAGTGGGAGACCTGATAAGGAACTATGGGTGGTTGCTGTGGGGGTGGAGTTTGTAATGTAGTGGGTGGGGGCATTGGATATGACATGGGTGTTTTGGTTTAGAGTGTTTGGCTGCACTGGGGTTGACCTGGTTGGGAGGCTTCTATAGGAAGCTGTGAGGGAGATTGTATTTGATCTTCTTCCTGTGTCTGGGATCTCCTGTCTGTCTTCTCCATCCCCTCTCTTTCCTCCTTTCGCCTTTGTATCATCTCTCTCAGTTTCCGCCTTTCGTCTTGTGTTCTGTCACGGTCGAGATACACCTTCCTGTATGCCGGCATGTCCCTTAATCGTGCTTTCTCCCACAGTATCCTGTTCCGAGTCGATTCTGCCTTGAAGGTCACTTTCACTGGCCGGGTTCTTTTTTTTACAAACCCCCCTATTCTCCGAAAATTTTCCAGCTGGGTCATGTCGTCTTCTCCGATTACTTTCATGATGCTTTCAATTGCTTTTTTTTTACCTTGTTTTCTTGCTTCATATGTTTCCCCTTCAACTTCCTGTAGCCCATACACAAAGACTGACCTCACCCTTTCATTCTCCCACTGCATATCCCTGTGTATCCCCTCATTCAATTTGATTTCCTCCATTGCAGCTTTCCTTTCTTCATTTTCACTAGCTACTGTACATGGGCTCAGTGGCCTGTCATTTTCCCTTCTCGGCTTTCCCTGGGCTCTGTTGTGGTCTTTTAGGGCCTCCACATATAGCTTAGCTCTTTCATTTACTACAGTCTCCACTGATAGAGCTTCTACATGCAGTTTTGCTCCTTCTGTCCCTACAGTCCCCTTATTTGTGGCTGAAGTAGCGGTCTCTGTTGTCAATCCCAAAATGTTCTTTAGTTCTTTAGGCTGTTTCAGATTTTCCAGTTCCTCTTCTAAGCTCTGTATCCTGGCCTCTGCTGCTTTGACTTTCACCTCCCACTTCCTGCTTTCCATGTCTATCCTCTCTTCCATTCTCATGCTAAGTTCTTCTAGTTTCTTTTCCCATTCTTGTTCCCTTTTTGTGAGCTCTGCTGCCCAAAATTCCTTTGCAGTTCCCTCCTCCTGTCCCTTGGGTTTTCTTGTTGCTCTCTGGCAACCCATTTTTTTTATCCTGATTACCTCAGAGTGGGAAACCTATGTAATTCTGTATGTTAGGTTAGTATTGTATATGTCAGAGTGTGGGGGGGAGGTAGAGGAGGAACTGTGGCTATATGGGAGAGTAGTGGGTAGGGGGAGTGGGAAGGAGAGTGAAGCAAGTGGGTAAGTGGGTGAGTGGGTGAGTGGGAGAGGGAGAGGTGAGGAGGGGGAGGGTGAAAGAGGGAGGGGAGGGATCAGGTGAAGGAGTGAGATGTCGGTGGGGAGGGGGGGGAGTGTATGTGTGAGTCTGGCAATATGTGTGTGTGTGTGTGTGTATTGTGTGTGTATTGTGTGTGTGTTGTGTGTGTGTTGCGTGTGTGTGTGTGTGTGGGGGGTGTGGGGGGGTGTGGGTGAGTGTGTGGGTGAGTGTGTGGTTGGGTGTGTGGGTGGGTGTGTGGGTGTGTGGGTGGGTGTGTGTGGGTGTGTGTGGGTGTGTGTTGGTGTGTGGGTGTGTGTGTGGGTGTGGGTGTGTGGGTGTGTGTGTGTGCGTGTGTGTGTGTGGGTGTGTGTGTGGGTGTGTGTGTGGGGGTGTGTGTGGGGGTGTGTGGGTGGGTGTGTGTGGGTGTGTGTGTGGGTGGGTGGGTGTGTGGGTGGGTGAGTGTGGGTGTGGGTGGGTGTGTGGGTGTGTGTGGGTGTGGGTTTGTGTGGGTGTGTGTGGGTGGGTGTGTGTGGGGGTGTGTGGGGGTGTGTGGGTGTGTGTGTGGGGGGGGTGTGGGTGGGTGTGTGGGTGTGTGTGTGGGTGTGTGGGTGTGTGGGTGTGTGGGTGTGTGTGGGTGTGGGTGTGTGTGGGTGTGTATGGGTGTGTGTGGGTGTGTGGGTGTGTGGGTGTGTGTGGGTGTGTGGGTGTGTGGGTGGGTGTGGGTGTGTGGGTGTGTGTGGGTGTGTGTGTGGGTGTGTGGGTGTGTGGGTGTGTGTGGGTGTGTGTGGGTGTGCGTGCGCACACTAGGCTACGCTACTCTTTTGAAGATTATAAAAAAAATTTCACAATCAATTCCTTATTAATATGCACTAATATATACTATATAATATTAATTGCGTACACTTGTGTTTGTGTGTGTGTGTGTTTACTAGCTTGTCGTTCTTTGAAAAAGAGGGGGGGGGGGGTTACGTTAACACTATTTGTTATTGTTGTTGGTTCACCGGTACTCTCCCGGCCCAGATCTCCGCACACTACGCTACTTTACTTTTTGAAGATTATAGGATTATTTTTTCTCACTCAATTCCTTATTAATATATACTGTTTATTATAACAATAATTACGGGTGCACACGTGTGTTTGTATGTGCGTACTTGTTTACTAGCTTGTCCCTCAGAAAAACGGGGGGGGGGGGTTCACTAGGCTACACAACTCTTCTGGAGTTTACCTGGCGATATTTAGATAATTTACTAACCACTATCTATCTCCTGGTACTGAAATAGGGAGAGAGAGATGGTATAGCATACAACCAGCAGGGCGAGACACTTGAGACTTTAGACACTAACCAAAATTAACCACAAATAGGCAAGTGATGTCGTCTGCACAACAATGGAGGTTCCTGCTGGTCGGCTGATATCAACTCCTTCACTTTGTAACTCCTTCAGGAACTTTATCATGCATTCAAGTTTTTATTTTCTTTTTCTTTTAAGACTTGGTATTCCCTCTTTTTTCTTTAGTACAGTATTATGGTCATAACAAGTCTGATGATGTTAGCTACCTTCACAACACCAACAGCTGGGGATTGACTAATTTTTTCTTACTTTCAGTATTTACTTAATCACTTTTTTATGACCTTGTCACTACACTGCTGCTATAATCAACCAACATATGTATTTGTTAATATTTCAGATCACACCGTTAACCCAATTAACTGTTTGGATATTTTGTGTCAACACTGCGGCCAGTAGCCTGATCAGCTGACTGCTACCCTCCCTCACTCAAATTTCATTCAAATTTAAATTGTAAAATTCTTGATCCTATCACATTATTCGCACTCTTGAAAGCTATTACACTCTTGTAGGTATGTTCACTGATTCACTCACGTACGATGACCGCTAATAATATCTTAGGACAGCCACTAAAACGCTAAATCCTGGGAGCACTATTTAGCGATACTGCTTCACGTGTGTGTGTGTGTGTGTGTGTGTGTGTGTGTGTGTGTGTGTGTGTGTGTGTGTGTGTGTGTGTGTGTGTGTGTGTGTGTGTGGTGTACTCACCTATTTGTACTCACCTATTTGTGGTTGCAGGGGTCGAGTCATAGCTCCTGGCCCCGCCTCTTCACTGATTGCTACTAGGTCCTCTCTCTCCCTGCTCCATGAGCTTTATCATACCTCGCCTTAAAACTATGTATGGTTCCCGCCTCCACTACTTCACTTTCTAGGCTATTCCACGGCTTGACTACTCTATGACTGAAGAAATACTTCCTAACATCCCTTTGATTCATCTGAGTCTTCAACTTCCAATTGTGACCTCTTGTGTCTGTGTCCCATCTCTGGAACATCCCATCTTTGTCCACCTCGTCTATTCCGCGCAGTATTTTATATGTCGTTATCATGTCTCCCCTGACCCTCCTGGCCTCCAGTGTCGTCAGGCCGAGTTCCCTCAACCTTTCTTCGTAGGACAATCCCCGTAGCTCTGGCACTAGTCTTGTTGCAAACCTTTGCACTTTCTCTAATTTCTTGACGTGCTTGACTAGGTGTGGATTCCAAACTGGTGCTGCATACTCCAGTATGGGCCTGACGTAAATGGTATACAGAGTCTTGAACGACTCCTTACTGAGGTATCGGAACGCTATCCGTAGGTTTGCCAGGCGCCCGTATGCTGCAGCAGTTATCTGATTGATGTGCGCCTCAGGAGATATGCTCGGTGTTATACTCACCCCCAGATCTTTTTCCTTGAGTGAGGTTTGCAGACTTTGGCTATCTAAACTATATTGTGTCTGCGTGTCTTCTTTGCCCTTCCCCAATCTTCATGACTTTGCATTTGGCGGGGTTAAACTCAAGGAGCCAGTTGCTGGACCAGGCTTGTAGCCTGTCCAGGTCTCTTTGTAGTCCTGCCTGATCCTCATCCGATTTGATTCTTCTCATTAACTTCACATCGTCCGCAAACAAGGACACTTCTGAGTCTATCCCTTCCGTTATGTCGTTCACATATACCAAGAACAGCACAGGTCCTAGGACTGACCCCAGTGGAACCCCGCTTGTCACAGGCGCCCACTTTGACAGCTCGTCACGTACCATGACTCATTGTTGCCTCCCTGTAAGGTATTCTCTTATCCATTGCAGTGCCTTTCCTGTTATGTGTGCCTGATCATCTAGCTTTTGCAGTAACCTCTTGTGAGGAACTGTGTCGAAGGCCTTCTTGCAGTCAAAAAAAATGCAGTCGATCCACCCCTCTCTCTCTTGTCTTACTTCTGTCACCTTGTCATAAATCTCTAATAGGTTTGTGACACAGGATTTTCCCTCCCTGAAACCATGCTGGTTGTCAATTATACACTTGTTTCTTTCCAGGTGCTCCACCACTCTCCTCCTGATGATCTTCTCCATGACCTTGCATACTATACACGTTAGTGATACAGGTCTGTAGTTTAGTGCCTCATGTCTGTCTCCCTTTTTAAAAAATTGGGACTACATTTGCCATCTTCCATACCTCGGGGAGTTGCCCAGTTTCAAATGATGTGTTGAAGATCTTTGTTAATGGTACACACAATGTCTCTGCTCCCTCTTTAAGGACCCACGGAGAGATGTTGTCTGGTCCCACCGCCTTTGAAGTGTCAAGTTCGCATAGGAGCTTCTTCACCTCCTCCTTTGTTATATGTACCTCATCCAGCACTTGCTGGTGCACCCCCCTGCTCTGATTTCCTGGAGTCCTACTGCTTTCCACTGTAAATACTTCTTTAAATCTTGTGTTGAGCTCCTGACATACCTCCCGGTCGTTTCTTGTGAATTCCCCATCACTCTTCCTCAGTCTGATTACCTGGTCCTTGACTGTTGTTTTCCTCCTGATGTGGCTGTACAACAGCTTCGGGTCAGTCTTGACTTTCGATGCTATGTCATTTTCGTATTGCCGCTGAGCCTCCCTTCTTATCTGTGCATATTCGTTTCTGGCTCTTCTGCTAATCTCTTTATTTTCCTGAGTTCTCTGTCTTCTGTATCTTTTCCATTCTTCCATTCTTTAGTACACCTAGTTTTTGCCTCCCTACACCTTTGGGTGAACCAAGGACTCGTTCTGTTCTTCCCATTATTTCTGTTTCCCTTGGGAACAAACCTCTCCTCTGCCTCCTTGCATTTTGTTGCCACATAGTCCATCATTTCTTGTACTGGTTTACCTGTCAGTTCCCTCTCCCACTGAATGTCTTGAAAGAAGTTCCTCAAGCCTGAGTAGTTCCCGCTTTTGTAGTTTGTTTTTTCCCACCCTATTCCTGCTGCTCTCTCCACCTGGAGCTCAACTATGTAGTCGAAGCACAGAACCACATGATCACTAGCTCCCAGGGGCCTTTCATACATGATATCCTCAATGTCAGAACTACTCAAGGTGAATACAAGGTCCAGTCTTGCTGGTTTATCCTCTCCTCTCTCTCTGGTAGTGTCTCTAACATGTTGCTGCATGAGGTTTTCCAGTACCACATCCATCATCTTGGCTCTCCATGTTTCGGGACCCCCATGGGGCTCCAGGTTTACCCAGTCAATCTCCTTGTGATTGAAATCACCCATAACTAGTAACTTTGCTCCCCCCATGTGTGCTCTCCTGGCCACCTCGGCTAGTGTGTCGATCATTGCTCTGTTGCTCTCATCGTATTCTTCTCTTGGCCTCCTGCAGTTCTGTGGTGGGTTGTACATTACTGCAATTATCACCTTATGTCCCTCAGACTGGATTGTTCCTACTAAGTAGTCCCTTTCGCCCGTGCCATCCATTCCTTCCATTTTCTCAAAACCCCACTGGTTTTTAATGAGCAGTGTGTGTGTGTGTGTGTGTGTGTGTGTGTGTGTGTGTGTGTGTGTGTGTCTTGGGGAATTATTCCAGCTGCATAAATATAATTCTTGGA
>NW_027195180.1:0-10000 GCF_038502225.1 Cherax quadricarinatus
AGGTCATTCTTATATACCATACCAGGTCATCCTTACTTCCCATACCAGGTCACCTTATATCCCATACCAGGTCATTCTTATATCCAATACCAGGTAATTCTTATATCCCATACCAGGTCATCCTTATATCCCATAAAAGGTAATCCTTATATCCCATACCTGGTCATCCTTACATCCGATACCAGGTCATCCTTATATCCCCTACCAGGTCGTCCTTATATCCCATACCAGGTCATCCTTATATCCCATACCAGGTCATCCTTATATCAAATACCAGGTCATCCTTATATCCCATACCAGGTCATCCTTATATCCCATACCTGGTCATCCTTGCATCCCATACCAGGTCATCCTTATATCTCCTACCAGGTCATCCTTATATCCCATTCCAGGTCATCCTTACATCCCATACCAGGTCATCCTTATATCCCATACCAGGTCATCCTTATATCCCATACCAGGTCATCCTTATATCCCATACCAGCTCATCCGTATATACCATACCAGGTCATCCTTATATCCCATACCTGGTCATCCTTACATCCCACAGCAGGTCATACTTATATCCCCTACCAGGTCATCCTTGTATCCCATACCAGGTCATCCTTACATCCCATGCCAGATCATCCTTATATCCCATACCAGGTCATCCTTATTATCCATACCAGGTCATCCTTATATCCCATACCAGGTCATCCTTATATCCCATACCAGGTCATCCTTACATCCCATACCTGGTCATCCTTACATCCCATACCAGGTCATCCTTATATCCCATACCAGGCCATCCTTATATCCCATAACAGGTCATCCTTATATCCCATACAGGTCAACCTTATATCCCACCAGGTCATCCTTATATCCCATACCAGGTCATCCTTATATCCCATACCAGGTTATCCTTACATCTCATACCAGGTCATCATTGCATCCCATACCAGGTCCCTATATCCTATACCAGGTCATCCTTATATTCCATATCAGGTGATCCTTATATCCCACACCAGGTAATCCTAATATACTATACCAGTTCATCCTTATATCCCATACCAGGTCGTACTTATATGCCATACCAGATCATCCTTACTTCCCATACCAGGCCATCCTTATATCCCATATCAGGTCATCCTTATATCTCATACCAAGTCATTCTTATATCCCATATCAGGTCATCCTTATATCCCATACCAGGTCATTATTATATCCCATACCAGGTCAACCTTATATCTCATACCAGGTTATTTTTATATCACATACCAGGTCATCCTTACGTCCCATATCAGGTCATCCTTATATCCTATACCAGGTCATTCTTATATCCCATACCAGGTCATCCTTATATCTCATTCCAGGTCATTCTTATATCTCATACCAGGTCATCCTTATATCACATTCCAGGTCATCCTTACATCCCATACCAGGTCATTCTTATATCCTATACCAGGTAATCCTTATATCCCATACCAGGTCATTCTTATATCCCATACCTGGTCATCCTTACATCCCATACCAGGTCATCGTTATATCCCATACCAGGCCACCCTTATATCCCATAACAGGTCATCCTTATATCCTATACAGGTCAACCTTATATCCCACCTGGTCATCCTTATATCCCATACCAGGTCATCCTTATATCCCATACCAGGTCATCCTTATATCCCATACCAGGTTATCCTTACATCTCATACCAGGTCATCATTGCATCCCATACCAGGTCCTTATATCCTATACCAGGTCATCCTTATATTCCATATCAGGTCATCCTTATATCCCATACCAGGTAATCCTTATATACTATACCAGGTCATCCTTATATCCCATACCAGGTCATACTTATATGCCATACCAGATCATCCTTACTTCCCATACCAGGCCATCCTTATATCCCATACCAGGTCATCCTTATATCCCATATCAGGTCATCCTTATATCTCATACCAGGTCATTCTTATATCCCATATCAGGTCATTCTTATATCCCATACCAGGTCATTATTATATCCCATACCAGGTCAACCTTATATCTCATACCAGGTTATTTTTAGATCACATACCAGGTCATCCTTACATTCCATATCAGGTCATCCTTATATCCTATACCAGGTCATTCTTATATCCCATACCAGGTCATCCTTATATCACATTCCAGGTCATCCTTATATCCCATACCAGGTCATTCTTATATCCTATACCAGGTAATCCTTATATCCCATACAAGGTCATCCTTATAAGCCATTCCAGGTCATCATTATATGCCATACAAGGTCATCCTTATATCTCATACCAGGTCATCCTTATATCTCGTGCCAGGTCATCCCTATATCACATACCAGGCCATCCTTATATCTCATACCAGGTCATCCTTATATCACATACCAAGTCAACCTTATATCTCGTACCATGTTCACTGTTGTGAACTGTACCATGTTCACTGTTGTGAACTGTACCATGTTCACTGTTGTGAACTGTACCATGTTCACTGTTGTGAACTGTACCATGTTCACTGTTGTGAACTGTACCATGTTCCCTGTTGTGAACTGTACCATGTTCACTGTTGTGAACTGTTCCATGTTCACTGTTGTGAACTGTACCATGTTCACTGTTGTGAACTGTACCATGTTCACTGTTGTGAACTGTACCATGTTCACTGTTGTGAACTGAACCATGCTCACTGTTGTGAACTGAACCATGCTCACTGTTGTGAGCTGTATGATCACTGTTGTGAGCTGTACGATGTTCAATGGCGACACAAGCTCCACCTAAACATTAACATTAAGTATTCTCTATTTGGTAAACATTAAGATAATAGAAATAACATTGTGTGCCACACTATTCAGGGTATAATTCATTATAACATTTAAACATCGTTGTGAATAACAATACAACAATAATTTTATAACTTTTGCTAACATTGACTCATCACAGAACAAGACAATGTACCATAGTATCTTAGCAAGACAGAGACGTACTGACCATTGTGCAGGAGACACCACCTATCACAGTACATGATAACATAACATAGCATCTTAGTAAGACAGAGAAGTACTGACCAGTACTGACCGGTCATGGACCGGGCCGCGGGGGCGTTGATCCCCGGAATAACCTCCAGGTAACCTCCAGGTATCACAGTACATGACAACATAACATAGTATCTAAGTAAGACTGAGAAGTACTGACCATTGTGCAGGAGACACCACCTACCACACTACATGACAACATAACATAGTATCTTAGTAAGACTGAGAAGTACTGACCAGTGTATAGGAGACACCACCTACCACACTACATGACAACATAACATAGTATCTTAGTAAGACTGAGAAGTACTGACCAGTGTATAGGAGACACCACCTACCACACTACATGACAACATAACATAGTATCTAAGTAAGACTGAGAAGTACTGACCAGTGTGCAGGAGACACCACCTACCACACTACATGACAACATAACATAGTATCTTAGTAAGACTGAGAAGTACTGACCAGTGTATAGGAGACACCACCTACCACACTACATGACAACATAACATAGTATCTAAGTAAGACTGAGAAGTACTGACCAGTGTATAGGAGACACCACCTACCACACTACATGACAACATAACATAGTATCTAAGTAAGACTGAGAAGTACTGACCAGTGTATAGGAGACACCACCTACCACACTACATGACAACATAACATAGTATCTTAGTAAGACTGAGAAGTACTGACCAGTGTATAGGAGACACCACCTACCACACTACATGACAACATAACATAGTATCTAAGTAAGACTGAGAAGTACTGACCAGTGTGCAGGAGACACCACCTACCACACTACATGACAACATAACATAGTATCTAAGTAAGACTGAGAAGTACTTACCAGTGTGCAGGAGACACCACTTATCACAGTACAAGACAACATAACATAGTATCTTAGTAAGACTGAGAAGTACTTACCAGTGTGCAGGAGACACCACTTATCACAGTACAAGACAACATAACATAGTATCTTAGTAAGACTGAGAAGTACTGACCAGTGTGCAGGAGACACCACTTATCACAGAACAAGACAACATAACATAGTATCTTAGTAAGACTGAGAAGTACTGACCAGTGTGCAGGAGACACCACTTATCACAGAACAAGACAACATAACATAGTATCTTAGTAAGACTGAGAAGTACTGACCAGTGTGCAGGAGACACCACCTTAATTCTAGTTTAATTTTAAATCCCATAACGGTAGATTTTTCATCCCATAACGTTTATGTTTTATGTGCGTGGTTGCGAAAATTTTCTTATAATCCTGAGGAGGGTTAGGGAAGTGAATAGAGAAAAACTTGCTCAATTGTTTTAATAAAGATTTCTAGCGATACTGTCTTCCATAAGATAATTCATGAGAGTTTCGTCTTTACCTTACCAACAAGTGTCTCAAACTAGTTACTTTTCACAACTTTCACATTGGTTGTAAGAAGATCTCGAAAACCAACATTCTCCATCAAAATATTGAAATATATAAAAAAGTTACTGAATTCCCTAATACTGTTCAAGCTTGTTTTTCTTGCCTCCAACTTTTCGATCTTATGTTGAAAAGATAAACATAACTTTAATAACCGTTAGGGAGTGTAAATATGAATGGGTATAAATTTGTGTGGCACAGGGATCACATGTGTATGTATGTGTGTGTGTGTGTGTGTGTGTGTGTGTGTGTGTGTGTGTGTGTGTGTGTGTGTGTGTGTGTGTGTGTGTGTACTCACCTAATTGTACTCACCTAATTGTGGTTGCAGGGGTCGATACTCAGCTCCTGGCCCCGCCTCGTCACTGATCGCTACTGGATCCTCTCTCTCTCTGCTTCCTGAGCTTTGTCATACCTCTTCTTAAAACTATGTATGGTTCCTGCCTCCACTACTTCACTTGATAGGCTATTCCACTTGCTGACAACTCTATGACTGAAGAAATACTTCCTAACGTCCCTGTGACTCGTCTGAGTCTTCAGCTTCCAGTTGTGACCCCTTGTCCCTGTGTCCCCTCTCTGGAACATCATATCTCTGACCACCTTGTCTATTCCCCGCAGTATCTTGTATGTCGTTATCATGTCTCCCCTGGCCCTTCTGTCCTCCAGTGTCGTCAGTCAGATTTCCCTTAACCTTTCCTCATACGACATTCCCTTGAGCTCTGGGACTAGCCTTGGTGCAAACCTTTGTACTTTCTCTAACTTCTTGACGTGCTTGACCAGGTGTGGGTTCCAGACTGGTGCTGCATACTCCAGTATGGGCCTAACATACACAGTGTACAGTGTCTTGAACGATTCCTTATTAAGGTATCGGAACGCTATTCTCAGGTTTACCAGGCGCCCGTATGCTGCAGCGGTTATTTGGTTGATGTGTGCCTCCGGTGATGTGCTCGGTGTTATGGTCACCCCAAGGTCTTTCTCCCTGTGTGAGGTCTGTAGTCTTTGTCCACCTAGCCTATACTCTGTCTGCGGTCTTCTTTGCCCCTCCCCAATCTTCATGACTTTGCATTTGGCTGGATTGAATTCGAGAAGCCAGTTGCTGGACCACATGTCCAGCCTGTCCAGGTCTCTTTGCAGTCCTGCCTCATCCTCGTCCGATTTAATTCTTCTCATCAACTTCACGTCATCTGCGAACAGGGACACTTCAGAGTCTATTCCTTCCATCATGTCGTTCACATATATCAAAAATAGCACTGGTCCTAGAACTGACCCCTGTGGGACCCCGCTCGTAACAGGCGCCCACTGTGATACCTCTTCACGTACCATGACTCGTTGCTGCCTCCCTGTCAGGTATTCCCTTATCCATTGCAGTGCCCTCCCTTTTACGTGCGCCTGATCCTCCAGCTTCTGCACTAATCTCTTGTGGGGAACTGTGTCAAAGGCCTTCCTGCAGTCTAGGAAAACGCAATCTACCCACCCCTCTCTCTCGTGTCTTACTTCTGTTACCTTGTCATAAAACTCCAGGAGGTTTGTGATACAAGATTTGCCTTCCATGAATCCATGCTGGTTTTCATTTATAATCTTGTTCCTTTCCAGGTGTTCGACCACTCTCCTCCTGATAATCTTCTCCATGACTTTGCACACAATACATGTCAGAGACACAGGTCTGTAGTTTAGTGCCTCGTTTCTGTTTCCTTTCTTAAATATGGGGACTACATTAGCTGTCTTCCATTTCTCAGGTAGTTGCCCAGTTTCAAGAGATGTGTTGAAGATTGTGGTTAGAGGCACGCACAGCATCTCTGCTCCTTCTCTAAGGACCCATGGGGAGATGTTGTCCGGTCCCATCGCCTTTGAGGTGTCAAGGTCACTTAAGAGCTTCTTCACCTCCTCCTCAGTTGTTCGTATGTCATCCAACACTTGTTGGTATATTCCCTCTTGATGTTCCCTTCTGTGCTGTCTTCCCACAGCCCTTCCTGTCTCTACTGTAAAAACTTCCTTGAATCTCCTGTTCAGCTCCTCACATACCTCCTGATCATTTCTTGTGAGTTCTCCACCTTCTGTCCTTAATCTGATCACCTGGTCTTTGACTGTTGTCTTCCTCCTGATGTGGCTATACAACAGTTTCGGGTCAGTCTTGATTCTCGATGCTATGTCATTTTCATACTGTCGCTGGGCCTCCCTCCTTACCTGTGCGTACTCATTCCTGGCTCTGCGACTGATCTCCCTATTTTCGTGTGTTCTCTGCCTTCTGTACTTTTTCCATTCTCTATTGCATTTTGTTTTTGCCTCCTTACACCGTCGGGTAAACCAGGGGCTCGTTCTGGTCTTCCCGTTGTTACTGTTGCCCTTGGGAATAAACCTTTCCACTGCATCCTTGCATTTTGTTGTTACATATTCCATCATTTTATTTACTGGCTTTCCTGCCAGTTCTCTGTCCCACTGGACCTCCCGCAGGAAGTTCTTCAACCCTATGTAGTCCCCTCTTTTATAGTCAGGCTTTTCCCATTCAACTCCTGTTATTCTCTCCACTTGCAGCTCTACTATGTATTCAAAGCACAGAACCACGTGGTCGCTAGCTCCTAGGGGACTCTCATACTTGATGTGCTCAATATCTGAGCTGCCCAGGGTGAACACAAGGTCCAATCTTGCTGGTTCATCCTCCCCTCTCACTCTGGTAGTGTCCTTAACATGTTGGTGCATGAGGTTTTCCAGCACCACGTCCAACATCCTGGCTCTCCATGTTTCGGGACCCCCATGTGGCTCCAGGTTTTCCCAGTCAATCTCCCTGTGGTTGAAATCCCCCATAACAAGCAACTTTGCTCTGCTGGAGTGAGCTCTTCTTGCCACCTCAGCAAGTGTGTCCACCATTGCTCTGTTGCTCTCTTCATATTCCTCTCTTGGCCTCCTGCAGTTCTGTGGTGGATTATACATCACTGCAATGACCACTTTGTGTTCCCCAGACTGAAGTGTACCTGCTATGTAGTCTCTTTCTCCCGTCTCATCTATTCCTTCCATTTTCTCGAATTTCCATCTGTTTTTTACGAGCAGAGCAACCCCACCTCCCCCCCTGCCCTTTCTATCTTTCCTCATGATCTGGTATCCTGGTGGGAAGATTGCATCTGTTATTGTCTCCATGAGTTTTGTTTCTGTAACTGCTATGATGTCTGGGGACTTCTCATTGATTCTTTCTTGCCATTCCTCATGTTTATTCGTTAATCATTTGTGTACCAAACCTTCAACTTCTGTTCTAATACTGTAACTGTGGTGCGGGGGGTGGAAACAGCGGGATCGGTGTGTGATGGTTGGTTTGGATTGTTCAGTTGCCTTGGGGGTGTCGTGGCTGGAGTCCTTCTGCAGGTGTTTCTGGGGGGTGCGCTTGTCCTTCCATTTGATCCTGGATTATTCTGCTCTCCTTTTTCATTTCCTCCCATTTCTCCTTTCGTTTTTGAACTCTCTCTTTCATTGTCTTCCTTTCGTCCTGTGTTCTGTCTCGATCGAGGTACACACTCCGGAACTCCTGCTTGCCTCTCAGCCGTGCTCTCTCCTGCAGGATCATGGTTCGGGTTGATTCTGCCTTGAAAATTACTTTGAGAGGCCGATTCCTTTTCTTTGTGAACCACCCAATTCTCCGAAAATTTGCCACCTGGGTCATGTCCCCCTCGCCTATCACCTTCATGATATCTTCAATCGCTTTTTTCTCCTCCTGCTTTCTTTCATCATAAGTTTCCCCTTTAGCTTCGTCTAGCCCATAGACAAACACGGATCTTTCCCTTTCCACCTCCCACTGTGACTCCCATTGCATCCTCTAATGTGTTTTAGTTCCTTCCCGTGGAGTGTTCCTTCCTTCAGTCCCTTCCCTAGTTATTGCCCCTATGCTTCTTGGTTTATCCTTCCTGCTCACCTGCTCCTGGCCCTCACAGGTATCTGGTAAGGTCCTTGCACATGTCCTAGTTCCTTCAATGTCTTCCAACCTCTCATTCTGTCCTAGTGTGCTCCCTGTCTTTGTTTTGGCCCCATGTCGGTTTGACAGGACCTCTGCATACAGTTTAGTTTCCATGCTTCCTTCAGACCTGTTGTCTGTGTTTGATGTAGCCATTGCCGATCCTACTTCTGTAATATCTTTGTCTCTGTGCTGTTTCAGATGTCTCAGCTCCTCTTCTAATCTCTCTATCTTGATTTCTGCTGCTGTGGCCTGTTGCTTCCACCTTCTGCATTCTGCTGTTGTGTGTGTGTGTGTGTGTGTGTGTGTGTGTGTGTGTGTGTACTCACCTAATTGTACTCACCTAATTGTGGTTGCAGGGGTCGAGACTCAGCTCCTGGCCCCGCCTCTTCACTGATCGCTACTAGGTCCTCTCCCTCTCTGCTTCCTGAGCTTTGTGATACCTCTTCTTAAAACTATGTATGGTTCCTGCCTCCACTACTTCACTTGCTAGGCTATTCCACTTCCTGACGACTCTATGACTGAAGAAATACTTCCTAACGTCCCTGTGACTCGTCTGAGTCTTCAGCTTCCAGTTGTGACCCTTTGTTTCTGTGTCCCCTCTCTGGAACAACCTATCTCTGTCCACCTTGTCTATTCCCCGCAGTATCTTGTATGTCGTTATCATGTCTCCCCTGACCCTTCTGTCCTCCAGTGTCGTCAGTCAGATTTCCCTCAACCTTTCCTCGTACGACATTTCCCTGAGCTCTGGGACTAGCCTCGTTGCAAACCTTTGTACTTTCTCTAACTTCTTGACGTGCTTGACCAGGTGTGGGTTCCAGACTGGTGTTGCATACTCCAGTATGGGCCTAACATACACAGTGTACAGTGTCTTGAACGATTCCTTATTAAGGTATCGGAACGCTATTCTCAGGTTTGCCAGGCGCCCGTATGCTGCAGCAGTTATTTGGTTGATGTGTGCCTCCGGTGACGTGCTCGGTGTTATGGTCACCCCAAGATCTTTCTCCCTGAGTGAGGTCTGTAGTCTTTGTCCACCTAGCCTATACTCTGTCTGCGGTCTTCTTTGCCCCTCCCCAATCTTCATGACTTTGCATTTGGCAGGATTGAATTCGAGAAGCCAGTTTCTGGACCACGTGTCCAGCCTGTCCAGGTCTCTTTGCAGTCCTGCCTCATCCTCATCCGATTTAATTCTTCTCATCAACTTCACATCATCTGCAAATAGTGACACTTCAGAGTTTATTCCTTCCATCATGTGGTTCGCATATATCAAAAATAGCACTGGTCCTAGAACTGACCCCTGTGGGACCCGGCTCGTCACAGGCGCCCACTGTGATACCTCTTCACGTACCATGACTCGTTGCTGCCTCCCTGTCAGGTATTCCCTGATCCATTGCAGTGCCTTCCCTGTTATATGCGCCTGATCCTCCAGCTTCTGCACTAATCTCTTGTGGGGAACTGTGTCAAAGGCCTTCCTTCAGTCTACGATAATGCAATCAACCCACCCCTCTCTCTCGTCTCTTACTTCTGTTACCTTGTCATAAAACTCCAGAAGGTTTGTCACACATGATTTGCCTTCCATGAATCAATGCTGGTTTTCATTTATAATCTTGTTCCGT
>NW_027195180.1:15000-17500 GCF_038502225.1 Cherax quadricarinatus
GTCATGTCGTTCACATATACCAAAAATAGCACTGGTCCTAGGACCGACCCCTGTGGGACCCCGCTCGTCACAGGTGCCCACTGTGATACATCATTACGTACCATGACTCGTTGTTGCCTCCCTGTCAGGTATTCTCTGATCCATTGCAGTGCCCTTCCTGTTATATGCGCCTGATGCTCTAGCTTCTGCACTAATCTCTTGTGAGGAACTGTGTCAAAGGCCTTCTTGCAGTCCAAGAAGATGCAATCAACCCACCCCTCTCTCTCTTGTCTTACTTCTGTTATTTTATCGTAAAACTCCAGAAGGTTTGTGACACAGGATTTGCCTTCCGTGAATCCGTGCTGGTTGGCATTTATACTCCTGTTCCGTTCCAGGTGCTCCACCACTCTCCTCCTGACAATCTTCTCCATAATTTTGCATACTATACACGTCAATGACACAGGTCTATAGTTTAGTGCCTCTTTTCTGTCTCCTTTTTTATAAATGGGAACTACATTTGCCGTCTTCCATACCTCAGGTAGTTGCCCAGTTTCCAGGGATGTGTTGAAGATTGTGGCAAGTGGCACGCACAACATATCTGCTCCCTCTCTAAGGACCCACGGGGAGATGTTGTCCGGTCCCATTGCCTTTGAGGTATCGATGTCCCTTAGCAGTTTCTTCACCTCCTCCTCATCTGTATGTATGTCGTCCAACACTTGTTGGTGTATTCCTTGCTGGTGTCCCCATCTGGTCTGTCCCCCCAGAGTCCTTCCTGTCTCTACTGTAAATACTTCCTTAAATCTCGTGTTGAGCTCCTCACATACCTCTTGATCGTTTCTTGTGAGTTCTCCACCTTCTTTCCTCAGCCTTATCACCTGGTCCTTGACTGTTGTCTTCCTCCTAATGTGGCTATACAACAGTTTCGGGTCAGATTTGACTTTCGATGCTATGTCGTTTTCATACTGTCGCTGGGCCTCCCTCCTTATCTGTGCATACTCGTTTCTGGCTCTTCTACTAAACTCCTTGTTTTCCTGGGTCCTATGCCTCCTGTACCTTTTCCATTCTCTGTTGCACTTAGTTTTTGCCTCCCTACACCTTCGGGTAAACCAAGGACTCGTTTTGGTCTTCCTATTATTTCTGTTTCCCTTGGGAACAAAACTTTCCTCTGCCTCCTTGCACTTTGTTGCCACATATTCCATCATCTCGTTTACTGATTTTCCTACCTTTTCTCTGTCCCACTGAACCTCCTGCAGGAAGTTTCTCATACCTGTGTAGTCCCCCCTTTTATAGTTTGGCCTGTCCCCTTCAGTTCCTGTTACCTTCTCCACTTGTAACTCTACTATATAGTCAAAACTCAGCACCACATGATCGCTAGCTCCAAGGGGCCTCTCGTAAGTGATGTCCTCAATGTCCGAACTGCTCAGGGTGAACACAAGATCCAGTCTTGCTGGCTCATCCTCCCCTCTCTCTCTGGTTGTGTCCCTGACATGTTGATGCATGAGGTTTTCAAGTACCACATCCATCATCTTGGCTCTCCATGTTTCGGGACCCCCATGTGGCTCCAGGTTTTCCCAGTCGATCTCCCTGTGGTTGAAATCGCCCATTACCAGTAACTTTGCTCTGCTCGAGTGAGCTCTTCTTGCCACCTCAGCCAGTGTGTCCACCATCACCCTGTTGTTTTCTTCGTACTCCTCTCTTGGCCTCCTGCAGTTCTGTGGTGGGTTATACATCACTCCAATGACTACTTTATGTTCTCCGGACTGAATTGTACCTACAATGTAGTCTCTTTCTCCAATCATGTCCATGCCTTCCATTTCCTCAAATCCCCATCGGTGTTTTATGAGCAGTGCAACCCCTCCTCCCCCTCTACTCCTTCTATCTTTCCTCAGGATCTGATATCCTGTTGGGAAGATTGTGTCTGTTATTGTCTCAGCGAGTTTTGTTTCTGTGACTGCTATGATGTCTGGGGATTTTTCACTGATTCTTTCATTCCACTCCTCATGTTTATTCGTTATTCCATCCGCGTTTGTGTACCAAACCTTTAGTTTCTTTTCTATCATTGTGGTCATGCAAGAATATTGGGGTTGGGGGAGGGAGAGCCTTGGTGGGGGCCTATATGGGGCTGTGGTGTAGGTGGGGTTTGTGTTGATGGGGGTGGGGTCAGAATGCCCATAAGGGACAGCTGTTGGGGTGAGGTTTGTGATATGGGGGTTGGTGGTAGAGGGAACAGTGAGTGGGTTGTAGTATAGGTTGCTCAGTTGCGTTGGGAATGTCGCGGGTGGAGTCTTTTGGTGGGAGATTCTGTGGGGTGTGTTTGCCCTTCCTCCTGTGTCTGGGTCCTGCTCATTTTCATTGCTTCCCGTTCCTCCTTGCGTCTCTGTACCCTCTCTTTCAGTGTAGTCCTTTCTTCTTGTGTTCTGTCGCGGTCGAGGTATACTCTCTGGTACCCCTCTTTGTCCCTCAGTCTTGCTTTCTCTTGCAGAATCCTGGTTCGAACTGATTCTTCCTTGAAAGTTACTCT